>NW_007733002.1:38705-39364 GCF_000696425.1 Galeopterus variegatus | reverse complement strand
CTCATTTCAAGATTCTCTCTTTGTCTTTGAGCTTTGCCAGATTGACTATAATGTGTCTTGGAGAGGATCTTTTTGGATTGAATCTGTCTGGGGATCTTTAAGCCTATGGATCTACCGGTCCATGTCTCTCCCAATACCTGGGAAGTATTCCATTATTATTGTGTTGGATAGGTTTTCAGTGCCTTTTCCTTTCCCCTTTCCTTCTGGACCACCCATGATTAAAATATTTGTGCAGTTAAGGTTGTCTGCTAGCTCTCTTAGATTTTCTTCATTTTTAAAAACTCTTTCTCCCCCCCCCTTTTTTTGTCCACCTGGGTTATTTCAAAAAGACTGTCTTCAAGATCACAAATTCTTTCTTCTGCTTGCTCTAGCCTGCTGCTTAGGCTATTGGTTGTGTTTTTTATTTTGTTGAGTAAATCTTTCATTTCCATGAATTCTGCTACATCTTCTTTAAGGTATTATTCTCTTTGTAAATCTCCTCCTTCATATCCTGGATTTTTTTTTTCTTGTTTCATTATGTCATCTAACTGAGTATTCTTTTATCTCAATGAGTTTCCTTAAGATTGTTGCATGGAAGGGCCGGCCCAGTGGCACACTGGAGAGTGCGCCACTTGGGAGCGCGGCGGCGCTCCTGCCGAGGGTTCGGATCCCATGTGGAG
>NW_007733002.1:10589-35733 GCF_000696425.1 Galeopterus variegatus | reverse complement strand
TTTTTTTTTTTTTTTTTTTGTCTTTTTCCGTGTCCGGCAACGGATCGCAACCCTCAGTGTTGCCCCCGTACCGGACCGGGGACCGGCAAACGGGATTGCAACCCTCGGTGCTGCTCCTGCGCCTCGCTCAGCCAGTGAGCGGAACCGGTCTGTATGTGGGATCCGAACCCTCAGGCGGGAGCGCCACCGCGCTTTCCAAGCGGCGCACTTATCCAGTGCGCCACCAGGCCGGCCCTATATTTTATTATTTTAAGTACGACTATTTAGATGAGGACAAAAGGACAGACCTGGGGTGGCACTAGGTTTTCTTCTTCTGTCTGCAGAGGTGTTTGCTCAATCACCTGCTTGGCTAAGGGAACCATATCACCCTGCAGAGTGAGAGAATGGCTCCTGCTCCTGCCTGATTCACCCGACTCTGCCTCAGACCAGTGCCACCAAAACATACTTGCCAAGAGACATAAACTGAAGCAGCACTGATCACCTCCCAGCAGACAGACTGCACCCTTGCTCCACTGGCTCCTGCAGCCCCTGTCACCAAGTCACTCCTTGGGGAAGCATGGCCAAGCCACCTGGTTGAGTGGGTGGACCGAGCTCCTTTCTCATGACATAACATCAGCCGGGCGGGTTCCCCTCAGCGGTTCCCTCCCCTTCCCTCCCGCCCCGAAACCTGATCCGGCTGAAGGACTTGAAGGACTGATTGCATGAAGACTTGGCTGCTTCCCAACCCTAGTAGCTGGGGGAGTGCAAAGCTGCAGCCTCAGAAGGTGCGGGCAGCGGCTGAGAGAGGCAGGCTGGCCTGGTCATGAGGTTGGCAGAGGGCCGGCAGGCTGGCCCTGGGGGGGACTCGCCCTGAGCGGCCGTTCAGAGGCACTCCCACGGTGGGACGCTCGCCATGCTGCTGGGGGTCTGGCAGGCACTGCTCGCCCTGCTCCTCCCCATGCTGCTGGCACGGGGAGAAGGTAAGGAGCTGCGGGAACACGCAGGTGGGGCAGGGGACGCCTCAGTCCTCGAGGGCTGGGGGAAGGAGGGTTTGGAGCAGAGCAGCTGCAGAAAGGTCAGCTATCTTCCCACATATGAGTGTGAGAGCATTGTGAGGCATCAGGGTCAAGCTAGAGAGCTGGAAAGTTGAGTCTGTGGCGAGAGCGGGGCTTGCTGAGAGGGAGCAGAGCAGTAGCCTGGTGAATCGAAAATACGCAGGCGGGTGCCACGAGAGGGGCTCCTCTCCTCTTTGCCCTGCCCCTAAACTCATTGAATGACAGCTGCAAGGGACCTTCGAGCTCATTTGGTCCACCCCTTCCTGATATCAGTGGGAATGCCATGGTCCAGAGAGGGGGAGTAATTCACCTAAGGTTACACAGCTTGTTAGCAGCAGAACAGAGACCAGACTCATCTAGTAATTTTTCCTCAAGTTCACTAGTTTTGTTGCATGGGTTCTCTGGGCCTTCGTTTCCTAAAGTTCCCTTCCAGGACTAAACTCCAACAATAGCAAACTTCTCTCTACACTCCTTACCCCATCCTGACTCTCCTTATCCCTTTCCTGACTCTCTTGAACACAGTGTGTATTCATCACAAAGGGATCTGTTTTCTTTTGCTGCAGACCATGTTCATGCCCCATTGGAAGGTTTTTTCCCCCTACTGAGTCGGGTTGGAGCACACTGGGAAACAATCAGAAGGAGGTCGTCCCGGGTCTGTGCAGATGTGAAGGACTAGGGGCAGGAGGATTTTCCCCCTTGAGCTGTCATTTGGGGATGCTCCATGGGTTAAGTAAGCACAAGCTGCAAGCGATGACTGGTCTGGGGCTTTCTTGACGGGGAAGAAGCTCTGTCCCTCCCAGCAATGGTCCTTTGCTCTGAGGCCTGCTGGGATCAGTCTGGCTCTCTCCAAGCTGGTCAGAGTCCCAGTCAGTAGGATCGGGGCTGTTGCTGGCATAGTAAAAACACACAGGGATCTGGATTTGAATTTCAGTCTCTCCACTTGCAGGGCACAACTCGCCTTTTTGAGCCTTGAGGATCCTTACCTGTAAAATGGGTTATCATGATAGCCACCCTGGTGGGTTGAATAGAAGAACGCGCTAACTGATGTTATTCCAAAGGGGACACTCAAACAGTCTTTTGGCTTCCCTCTCTCTCTGCTCTTCTCTGTCCTTGAGGGAAGCTGACCATTTACCAGGGAGAGGTGGGCGAGAGGGGGGATCTGCAGGCCTGATCTGGCATACAGGTTGCACATGTGCTGGACAGGATGCAGGAAGAGGCCGTCTGGTTTAGTGAAAGCCAGGCCCCCTGTCACCTGGCTGGCCTTGCCAGTCCTGCCTCCTCCTTCTGCCTGTACCCTGGTCCTCTGGGTTGTACTCACTTCCCTGCCCATCCATTGTCACCTTCATATTTCATGCCTCTCTTTAGCAAGTGCTCCCACTATTTCCCAGAGGAAAAATCGAGGTGCTCATGAAGTTCCCACAGAATAGGACTAGGGCCTAGGCATTGGGCTTTCTCATCCCTGTTTTGTCCCTGTAGGCTGCCTGCCCTGACAGAAATTTGGTTTCTCCACGCACCTTCCATGCTTTACCCTGACCTTCTTCTCACCCCCTCCAGCCTCCCCATCCAGCAACCCTGCCCCTGCAGCTGTGTGCCTGTGGAGGGAGGGCGGGGTCCTCTGGAGATGGCTTTTGCAGGAGGGAGAGGGAACGTTCACTGACACCCACCCTCCCTTCTTTCTTTGAGAGTCGTGGGCTGGGTCAGGAAGGAGACAGTGAGCAGATGCTGCGGTCTGTCCTGGGCTGAGGAACACCCTGATGCAGGCCACGGCGCTTCGGAGCTGTGCTTCCTTGCGCCCCTCCGCATCTCAGCATCACACACCGAAGGCAGCTCCTCATTGGCTCCCCGAGGTCCCCACTCTCGGGGCAGGCACCTGCTTTCCACTTCCCTCAGCCCAAGGCTTGCCTTGCACCTCATCTGTCAAGTGTCACCTGCCCTCACAAGCCAGATCGCTACTCTCATGTAAATGAGTGCATAGGCCACCCCTATAAGACAGTCTACTTGAATTTGGCAGGAATCTCCACAGACAAAATGCTCTAGTGATGGGAATGTCAGTCTGTGGGGAAGATCTGGGAATTTCGTGAGATGCGGCTGGTGGGGACACTTTCCTTCTAATAGCTTACAAACCAGCGCAAGAGAACTGGGAAAAACTCAGGGCTCTGGTGTCCACTTTGAACTGTTCTCCTTCCCAGCCAGGGTGAGGGGACGTCTCCAGGCCCGCAATGCCACCAGGCCCGCTCTGCTGAGGCTGTCAGATTACCTCCTGGCCAACTACAGGAAGGGTGTGCGACCCGTGAGGGACTGGAGGAAGCCGACCACCGTGGCCGTGGACGTCATTGTCTATGCCATCCTCAACGTGGTGAGCACTCGCCCATCTGTCCCTGCTGAGACGTGGACCTTTTGAGGGTGGGAAAAGGCCATATGAGACCAAGTCACCCTTTGGGCAGCAACGTGGGCATTCAAGAACCCATAGTACCTATGGTCTGGCCCCACGGCTCATGTAGCTGCATAGCTACCCAAACCAGAAACCTGGGCTGGCCTGTGTGGCTGCCTCTCCCACACCCCTGCAGCCAGCAGGTCCCTCCCGCAATGCGGCTCTTCACGCACTGCACAATAGCACCCATCCCTCTACGTCAGCTGTGCAGGCTTAGGACTGTCCTGCTCATCTCACGCTCTTAGTGCCTTACGCAGGTCATTAGTGCCTTCCGTGACAGGTGCCACTAAATGGTTGTTGAAGAATCAACCAATAGATCAATTAGTTAATCAATTCCTTCATCAATTACCATGGTAGGGTGGAGAACACTGCCCAGAACAGGAGGTCAGAGACTGTGGGGAGATGAGTAAGAGGCAACTGCAGAGATCAGAGGCACAGCACTCGCTGGAAAGAGGCACGATAAACTGGTTCCCGTGCTGCTTCGGGAAGGGACACTGCGAGCTGGTTGGGGAGGGGGGAAAAGTGATGAATTTTTCACTCCATGTGATTTTGTACCTCTTGATTTTAAAGGCAGGGCACACACACACACACACACAGTCATGTGCCACATAACGATGTTTCAGTCAACAACAGACCTCGTATACGATCGTGGTCAGAGCCATAGGCTATAGCATACAGCCTAGGCGTGCAGAGGGCTCTCCCACCTAAGCTTGTGTAAGTGCACTCCATGACGTTCGCACAATGATGAAACTGCCTAACAATGCATGTCTCAGAATGTGTCCCCGTCGTTATGTGACACATGACTATGTGCAGATATATGATACATAATATATGTTATATAATTACATAATGTGATACTATATTATATATAGTATATATTATATTAGTATATACAGTACTATATATAATATATAGCGATATATAGTAGAAGGTATATTTATATACACCTTCTATTATCTATAGAAAATAATAGCAGAAGGTATACATAATTTATATATATACACATATGTGTATATATACAGCATTTACAGTTGAAAGAGAAACAATCATATTTCCTTTCAGGTGTGCCCTAGTAAAAGACCAACTTTTCCTGGCTGGCTGGAAGCTCCAGCTTGTCGACTCCCCCCTGCCCCTTTTCTTCACTCTAGTTCCCAAGGGAACAGGGACACAAGAAAGCGGCTCCTTTGGGGGGTGGTGTGTGCAGGGTGGCCCTCCAGCCCACAGGGCCACCTGGCGAGTTCCCTTTCCTTTCCCAGGATGAGAAGAATCAGGTACTGACCACCTACATCTGGTACCGGCAGGTGAGCAGACCACCCTCATTTCCTGGGCTGGGGACTTATCTTCCCTGGGGGAAGCCAGGAATCTCCTAGACCTTGGTGAGGGAAGATGGGGGGAGAGGTTCGGAGGGACACTTAATGTGAGATCCAGTAGTCTGGGATCCTCTCATCTCAGGACTGGGAGTCGAAGAGAAATCCTCCAAACCCCTCTGGTTTCTGAAGTGCTTCATAGCGTCCCAAACAAGCGCTTGTCCAACCTCTGCTGAAGGAACACCTCCAGTGCCTGGGAACTCACAAGACAGCCACTTCACTTTCAAACAGCTAATTGCTAGAAAGGTCTTCCTTCTACTAAGCCAAATTGGATGACCACCAAACTAGGTGATGGAAGCAGGATCGTTTCACTCACGTAGCCCTCATATCCTGGGCCGTTTCCCCACTCTTCCAGCTGGTGGTGGGCACGTGCTGGGCACTGGGGTGTGGATGTCCCTGGTGATATATTGGCAGGAGTCTGCCTTTGGGCTGGTGGGGGAGGGGAGGCCAACAGGGGAGACTGCTGCCCGCAGGCACGTCCTGCTCTCGCAGCCCCTGGGGTTGTGGGGAAGAGATCAGGGCAGAAGGGGAAACAGAAGTGGCTGGAGAGAGGTGGCAGCAGTACGAGGACGGGCACAGAGGGCAAGCCCAAGGGAGGCTCTGGGAACATGCCTGGTGCATGTCTCTCTCTGTGAAATCCCTCCCCTCTGCTCATGGGCACATTCTACCACCACCTCCAGCTCATGGGACAGGGGTGGGGTGGAGGAAGAAGCCAGAATGCTGACCCTGAGATACCACTCCACTTTTCCCTCCCAGAGGGATCCCTTAATACAGAGCACACCTGCTTCAAGGGAAGTGACCCAGACAAGGATAGGAGCTCTCCTCCCTGGGACATCTGGCCTAGGCCCCACTTCTAGGCCTCTAGGGTCACTTGCCTGTCCCAGCTGTTTGCAGTCAGCAATGAGGGAATGTCCATCTGTTAGGTACCAGTGACTATGCTAAGGGACTGGAATTAGAGACACTAACTAGGCTCAGGCCCTGCCCTCAATGAGCTCACAGACTAATGGAAGCAACAGGCATGTGGACAGACCATTGAAATGCAACAAGACAGCCACTCCAACTTGGCACGGATAAGATGCTAACCACAGGGGCACAGAGGAGCCATATACAACCCAGCCTGGGGGGTGGGGGTCACAGAAGCTGTCCTGGAGAAGGGAGCAGACAGATGCCTTGACTAAGTTTGGAAGGATGAGAAAAACTTCTGTAAAGAAGACAGGGATTGCAGTATGGGAGAGGGAGCAGGGTTTGCAGAGTTGTGGAGGTTTTAACAGTGTTTAATTCTGTATGGCTAAAGTGTAGAATTCACTGAAAGTCATGGTCAAAAATTGAGGCTAGGGCCGGCCCAGTGGCGCACTGGATAGTGCGCCGCTTGGGAGCGCAGAGGCTCTCCCGCCGAGGGTTTGGATCCCATGTGGAGACTGGTTCCCGCTCACTGGCTGAGCGCGGTGAGGGCGCAACACCGAGGATTGTGATCCCGTTGCCGGTCCTCGGTAAGGGCGCGACACCAAGGGTTGCGATCCCGTTACTGGTCAGTAAAAAAGACAGAAAGGAAAAAAAAAAAAGAAAAGAAAAGAAAAATTGAGGCTAGAGAAAGATAGGTGGAGATTTGACTTTATCCCAAGGGCAATGGGGCACTATTGAAGAATTTTAGGTAAGAAAGTAACATGATCAAATTTGCACTTTAGACCTGCCATTCTGGCAGGAGATTAGAGAATGCATTGATCAAAACTTAACAATAACCATCTCTACCTTGTGAAGTGGGAGTTATTATCCCCATTTATGTATGTACAAAGTCCCAAGAAGTTACTTTTTTGAGATCCTGCAGCTGGTTGACAGGGGCCACATAGCATTAGACATGACTGAATGCCTTCCCTGGGAGAGGCTGCATCTGTCCGCGTGTTACACATGCAGCGTGACTGTGAGTGCAGACGTGGGAGGACTCTCAGTTACTGCTGAGAAACTGGGGTGCTACCGACACCCAGATTTTCCCAAGAAGATGCCCACCTATTGCCTGGGTACGGAGGGTGAGGTCTGCGTGAGTTGCAGACAACCCCCACCTGAGATAGAGGGGGCTGCCTATGGCTATTTCTGCTCCTCCCCTAGTTCTGGATTGATGAGTTCCTCCAATGGAACCCTGAGGACTTCGACAACATCACCAAGTTGTCCATCCCCACGGACAGCATCTGGGTCCCAGACATTCTTATCAATGAGTTGTGAGTACTGTCATCAGATGCTCAGTGGCCGGGTGGCTTAGGGGCTGGAGAAGCCACGGGGCTGGGAGACAAGTTCACTGTTGTCACGTGGGAGATGTCTCCCCAGGCTGGCAGACTGTGGGTAAAGTGGGCTTCAGCCCCAATTCCACTTTGTCTTTTCTTTTCTAAAACTCCTTTTTCTGTGCCTGCTGTTGAAACTCTGCACTTCTTAGTCCAAGGGCCTTTCACAGGGAAAGAAGCCAGTGAATGAATTCACACTGAGTTATAATAGCCTAATGGGAACAGCTGCAGTTTTAAAGGGTGTCAGTAAGGTATTTGAAAGGAATGGAGCACCGATGGTGGCTACTGCTCATGGTCACAGGGAAGATTCGAAGGATGTGCTCAAACTTCCCAAGTCACACATGTGCTTGACAGCTAACAAATGTACCTCTGATATGATGTGGGTCCCAGCAGCCAATCACTGTCCCATCTGGCCCCAGCCAACACACCTTCTCCCTATCCTGCAGGTTCATTCAGGGTTCACCAGCTGGGCCTCTGACTCAAGGGCAGGGAAGATGGCTGTGGGAGACGGATAGAAAGGGAAAGGTGACAGGCGGGGGTGGGGGGTCCTTGCCCTCCACCCACTACCCACTGCATTGCCGAACTCCAGGGAGAACCACTGATATTTTTCTAAAGAAGGCAGTTGACCTTGGCCTCTGCTGCCCCACGCCCTGCATGGCTCAGGCTGGAGGAGTTTTGCAAAACCCCAGTTTCTGACTGGATCTCCAGTTTCCACAGTGCAGTAGACAGCCTTGAATCCTCATCTCTCAGTTTAATCCCACAGGAGAATGCAGGCTCAGGACCCTGGCTCAGCTCGCTCCATGCCACGGTGGTCACTCAGGAGAGCCCATGGGTTCAGGATCAGCCAAGAGAGTAGGACAAGGTCTCGCAGGGCTTTCTTGGTTTCCCCCAATTCTTATCCATGATTTCTCTAGTTCCTTTTCCTCCAGAGATGACTATTCTCACTTTAAAGGGCTTCTAGGGATGGGCAGCAAAGAGAAGCCAGAGTCAGCATGGAACTCAAGGTTCTGTTCTAACCAAGCCTACCAGTCACCACGGGACTGGGGTTCTGGGAGCCAAGCTCTGCCCAACCCAGGTGGGGACAGGGTGAGGGCAGCCGGGCAAGCACCCTGCAGCTCGTGGCCTTTGTGGCTAGGTTGCTATGGGGATAAAGGAGAAATGCCATTTACTGCTTGGAAAGTAGCCTTGACAATGGCAGTCAGGAAGCCTAAGATAAAAGGTTGAAAGACTGAGGCCAGACACAGCTGTCCAGGTGGCCCTGCTGCCTGCACTCTCCCTGGGTTTCTGTCCCTACTGGCTTGCTCAGAGACCCTCAGACTACCAGGGCTTGACCTGCCTTGTGAGCCCTCAGACTGCCCCCTTTTCCCTGGCCAGTGTGGACGTGGGGAAGTCTCCAGACATCCCGTACGTGTATGTTCGTCATGATGGTGAGGTGCGGAACTACAAGCCCCTCCAGGTGGTGACTGCCTGCAGCCTCGACATCTATAACTTCCCCTTCGACGTGCAGAACTGCTCGCTGACCTTCACCAGCTGGCTGCATACCAGTGAGATGTGGGCTTCGGGTGGTGGGGGCGGAGGCTGGGGGGCCCCAGGGACACCTGAGCGAGAAGCACTCCTGAGCATTAATTCTCCCTCATCCAGCTTACTTCCCACTATTTCCTTCCTGTTGCCAAGCTTCTGTCTCCTCGTCCCCCACATGGGGTGAATAGTGCCACCCTTGCTGCCTCTCTCAGTTGTCATAAGGATGTAAGGAGACAGTGTGAATGACTGCAAGATGCTCAGTAAGGCACAAACAGGATCTGGTGCTCAGTGTCTCTTGGATCCACCCACTTGTCTTCACCCCCCACCCAGCGACCCTTGTCTTCTGCCTAGGTTTCTGCGTTCTCCTGCTGATGGTCTTGTCCCCCTCCAGTTCATGCTCCTCACTGCAGCCAGTGAGATCTAATTAAAAGCAAATCTAATCGTGTCACTTAAAATACTCAATGGCTTCCCAGCAGTCCTGGGACACAATCCAAATCCTTGCGCTGGCCCTGCCCACGGCCCACCACTCCAGCCTCGTCTGGTGCATGCTCCCCTGAGCCCTGCCCAGCCCAGCTGCCTTCCTTTCTAGGCCCAAAGCCCTTTGCTCTTTCCCTTTATCCCATGCTGTTTCCTCTCCTAGGCTACGTGGCCCCTCCTGCCTCTCCTGTACCTGCCACCCAGCCACACCTAGCCTGGCCAACCCTCTTTTCATCCTTCTGATCACAGCATAAGCATCAGCTCTTCAGTTTCCCCTCCCATCCCCCAGACTAGGCTTTCTCTGTTGCCCAATATCACAGCACCCTGGTCTTCTCCCCACCTCTATCACACTCCTGGATATGAACTTAGGGAGGGCGGGGACATGCTTTCTTGCCCACCATTAGATCCCTAGCACAGTGCCTGGCACAAAGGAAGGTGCTTGGCACATTTTACTGGGTGGATGAATGCTAGATGCTCACTAGACGCCAGTGAAGTGGACCCCGCCCTACTGTAAGAAATGTCCTCGTGTTTCTATTCTGATTTATTAATTATACTAACCTTAAATTTGATGGTAATGCATAGCCTTCTTAACCAAAAACTGAACTACAGATAAGGCAAAAGTCTCCCTTGACATCTACCTTCAATCCCAAACTCTTCACCAACAACTCCCTACAAAAAGTTAACCACTTTTATCAGTATAAACATCACATAGTATGTTCTTCCAGATTCTTCTCTATGCATTTATATCCACACATGCATGCGTGCATATATATACACATGTACATACTATGGAAAATACATGGAAGTTGGTTAATGAGTTTTTATTTTACAGGAATGTATCATATTGTATATACTTTTATGTACTGCTACTTGATTCTTTTTACTTATTGAAATCTTTCCCATACATTTAAACTGCTATAGAATAATTTGGAATGTATCCTGGTTTATTAAGCATTTTCCTAACTGTTGGACATTTAGATCGTCTCCAGTATTTTGTCTTAATGGATTCTCCTGGACTTCTCGGTGCATATATGTACCTGTATAGATTCAGAGAAGTGCTGTTGTTCTATAAGTGAGCTGCTGTTCTATAAGTGAGGATTTTTCTTATTTCCTAATTCACCTTTAGAGACAGGTAGTTCTATGTATTAAGACAAAGGTGAAGAATCTTGACTTTTATTCATTTTCTAAATGGATAATTCTTTTTTTTTTTTTTCAAAGATGACCGGTAAGGGGATCTTAACCCTTGACTTGGTGTTGTCAGCACCACGCTCAGCCAGTGAGCGAACCGGCCATCCCTATATGGGATCCGAACCCGGGACCTTGGTGGTATCAGCACCGCACTCTCCCGAGTGAGCCACGGGCCGGCCCCTAAATGGATAATTCTAACAGGAAAACCAAGAAAGGTGTTTGGAAGGAGTGTGTGTGCGTGTGTGTGTGTGAGAGAGAGAGAGAGACACAGACAGACAGACAGACAGACACAGACAGGGACAGAGACAGAGAGAGCTTTCTGAGGAATGGTGTGTGTGGTTCTTTGCACTGCGCTGTGTGTTTTTACCCAAGCATTCACTTGCCCTCACTGCAGCCCTGTGAGACAGGTGTGAAGTGTAACATGGTCTCAGTTTATAGCTGGGGAAACTAAGGCTGAAGGTGAAGAGCTGAGGTCAAGTTCTCTGAGGTCAGCTTCCCATGTTGCCGCCCACCCTGTATCCCAATGCCACAGACTCTGGTGTGTGCTGGGCACTAGATTCCAGAGCTGGCCTGATTTCTTCTCTCTCAGTCCAGGACATCAACATCACCCTGTGGCGCTTGCCAGAAAAGGTGAAGTCTGACAAAAGCGTCTTCATGAACCAGGGCGAGTGGGAGCTGCTGGCGGTGCTGACGCAGTATCGGGAGTTCAGTATCGAAAGCAATGACTGTTTCGCAGAAATGAAGTTCTCCGTGAGTGGGAGCAGATGTGGGTAAAGTGCCACTAGAAGTACTA
This sequence comes from Galeopterus variegatus, assembly GCF_000696425.1. NCBI lineage: Eukaryota > Metazoa > Chordata > Mammalia > Dermoptera > Cynocephalidae > Galeopterus > Galeopterus variegatus. The sequence goes on along the minus strand of NW_007733002.1, from coordinate 24,649 downwards.
GACCTTCATGCCCAGGTAGACTTTAGAAGGCATGTAGTGAAGAACTTCCATAGACCTATTCCCAACTCCAGGGTCCCACACGTCCCCTGGGACTTCAGCAGAGTAGGTGGGGAAATGCAGCTGAATGTCCCTTACTTATCCCAAACTGCCACAAGCCTGGATCGAGAGGCAGGAGATGGGTTCTGTCCATTTCCCTCTCTGAGCAGCCCCAGCTGGAAGCTCCACAGTTGCAAGGGGGTCTGGCCTGGGGGTGCTGGTTCCTGGGAGCAGAGCTGTCTGCCCACAAGTTCCTCCCTTGCTCCCAGGTTGTCATCCGCCGGAGGCCCCTGTTCTATGTGGTCAGCCTGCTGCTGCCCAGTATCTTCCTCATGGTCATGGACATCATGGGCTTCTACCTGCCCCCAGACAGTGGTGAGAGGGTCTCCTTCAAGATTACACTCCTCCTGGGCTACTCAGTCTTCCTGATCATTGTGTCCGACACGTTGCCGGCCACTGCCATTGGCACTCCCCTCATTGGTAAGGCCTCTCCTGGGGGACGAGCTCAGTCTGGGGTGGAACTGGCCCCCTGCCACCTCCTGTGTGTGTCTCTGCCCCCTTCCCCGGTGCACAGGTATCTACTTTGTGGTATGCATGGCTCTGCTGGTGATAAGCTTGGCCGAGACCATCCTCATCGTGCGGCTGGTGCATAAGCAGGACCTGCAGCAGCCCGTGCCTGCCTGGCTGCGGCGCCTGGTTCTGGAGAGAACAGGAACCACCCAGCTGCTGTGCCTAGGAGAGTGGTCAACCTCCCAGAGGCCCCCTGCCATCCCCCAATCTACCAAGACTGATGACTGTTCAGGTGAGAGAGGGAAGGGGAGGGTCCTGCACAGGGATGTGGATGCTGGGATGTGGTAGAGTCTCTGGAACCTGCACTGGGCGTGGGAATTGGGTGCCATCCTGCCCAGGCTGCCCCATGCCCAGACTTTTTGGGAGGGGGCAGACCTCAGCCAGAGTTGTCAGTCTGAACCCTTTCTTCACTTTTAAAGCTTTCATCAGACTGGGCGTGGACAGACAGGATAGGAGTCCCAGAGGCTGAATGTGCCAGGAGCTGAGCCCTGTGGGCTGAGGTTGGCCTCTCTCTCACATGGACCCATGAGGGAGGTTGAATGGAAGACCCTCGTGTAGTATTGTCCTCCCCGCCTCATGTGGGTAAACGCTGCAGCTAGGATTTCTAAAATTCACTCTAGACAGCTCAAAGACCAGGTCCCTTAGAATTGCAAACATCTATAAGGCAGAGAGACAGGGTTCAAAGAGACACTGAATGGGAGCTCCTACCTCCTGAGGAATTGTCACAGCTGCCACGTGTTGTTGTTGCTGGTGGGGTTGGTTTGTTGGTTTATTTACTTTGTGCCAGGCATGTGCAAAGCACTTTCTGTGCATTATCATGTGTAATACTCATGACAACCCAATTGGATTGCATTCTCATTTCTCTAATGAGGAAACAGAGGCATGGAAAAGTTAAATAGCTTGACCTAAATCACAGCCAGGAGCTGGTGTAACCACGATTTGAATGCAGGCCCATCTGACTCTACTCTTGTGTTTTTAAATGCTCCTGTCCACTCCATTCCTTTTCATCCATCCGCCTGGCTAGGGCCAGGCTGTTCACAAAAGAATTTTGGTTCATCTAAGACCATCTCATCATGAGCTAGTGAACTAGTCCACCAGCCTAATGCCTGATTTCACTGGGTGAAGGGAGCCATCTCTGAAGGGGTGTTTTCTGGTTAGGAAGGACTTGGAGCTACAGAGAGGAAGACAGTGACCCTCTCTGAGTAGAACTTGCCAAGCTTTAGCACCTTGGTATAAAAAATAGGGATAGTAATCACTCCCACTCTGCCTCTCCTGAAGGGTTATTGTGAAGCTCAAATGAAATAACAGATATCTGACTGCTGGGGAAAGACCCTAGGTTAAAAAAAATGCATGGGAAGGATAAACACAGATTTCATGATAGCAGTGACCTGGGGAAGGGGTGGAGGACGTGGCTTAGAGCGGGTATACAAGTATCCTCAATTGTATCGGCCTTTTAATTTGCTTAAGTTGGATGGTGGGTATACAAATATGTAAGTTATTCTCTACATCTTTTATGTCTGAAGTTGTTCCAAATAAAAATTTCTGCAGTCTCTAGAAACATAACGGACGATGTGCAGGCCATCCCGTGGGGCATCTCCCTTGCCAATGCTCTGCCCTTCTTCTAGCCATGGGAAACCATTGCAGCCATTTGGAAGAACCCCGGGACCTGGAGAAGACCCTGAGGGGCAGAGGCAGCCCTCCCCCACCGCCGCGGGAGGCCTCGCTGGCCGTGCGCGGGCTGCTGCAGGAGCTTTCTTCCATCCGGCACTTCCTGGAGAAGCGGGATGAGATCCGAGAGGTGGCCCGGGACTGGCTGCACGTGGGCTCCGTGCTGGACAAGCTGCTCTTCCGTGTCTACGTGCTGGCGGTGCTGGCCTACAGCATCACCCTGGTCATGCTCTGGTCCATCTGGCAGTATGCTTGAGTAGAGCCAGCAGGGGAGGGGTGTGGGGCTGGTTGGGATGGGGATGGAGGATTTCTCTTGGGTCCTTCAGAGCCCAAGGGATGCCAGGGACATTCTGTATCTGCGAGATACAGATACAGTCCCATCCCCTGTTTCCAATGCCAATTCATCTCAGCAACCCCAAACCAGGGTCTAAAACCTCCCTCCCCAAACTTGGTGTTCAAGACCCTTATATCCTCCCCCCTACAGTCCCATCCCCTGTTTCCAATGCCAATTCATCTCAGCAACCCCAAACCAGGGTCTAAACCCTCCCTCCCCAAACTTGGTGTTCAAGACCCTTATATCCTCCCCCGACTCCCAACTCCACATTATGGCTTTAACACATGCTGTCTTAGATCAGGAGAAACCAAGCATTCCCTAACTTCACTCCACTTATCCATGCATAAACCTCAGTTTCCCCATTCACACTTCCTTGAATAAGGCACTTTGGAATTCTGCTCATCTTCCCCAACCTTGTTTTTAGATTTAAGGAAAACCAACTCTCTGCTATGCATTCCCTAACTTCACTCCACTTATCCATGCATAAACCTCAGTTTCCCCATTCACACTTCCCTGAATAAGGCACTTTGGAATTCTGCTCATCTTCCCCAACCTTGTTTTTAGATTTAAGGAAAACCAACTCTCTGCTATGGGGGCCTGGTAACTCTACACTAGGCTTTTCCAGCCCCAGTGTCTCCTCTTCGCCACGTCCCACAGATGGTCAGGCTGGGTGGAGATAATAAAATGCAATGAAGCCCTACGCTCTCTTCTTGACCATTTGTCAGCATTTTGAGAAAAGGTTGAATGGGTGGAACAAGAGAAATAGAGTTACTGGTAGAAATGAGATTTGGGAATTATCTGTAGTTTCAGTTATTTGGTGTTTCCTGTCCCAGGGAACTGAGAGGTGGCAAATGGTAGCTGTCATGAAGAAGGAACAATAGGAGGGGTATTTAAGGTATGAAGGTCAGGACCATGAACACTTAGCAAGGGAGAGGGGGGCAGGGGAAAGCTCAATTGTGCGACCCTCTGAAAAGATGCTGGAAGGGTCCATGCAGTCCCGTTATTCTGGGCTCATGGTCTCTCAGTGGAGCTGGGAGCAAGCTCTCCCCCTGCAAGAGGATCCTGCAATGGAGACCACAGCTTCAGCACCGTGGTCAGCACCCATTGGCTTGGGGTTTGGAAAACACAAAGAAAGCCAAGACTTGGATATACCTATCTCCCTTGAGAGCACTCAGCAGCCAGCCCTTGGTACATCCTCCAGAAAGCAGGACCACGAGGAAGACAGAGTTGGGGGGCTGGTCTTTGATCTTCTTATATCCTGGGCCCCTCTCCCAGACATCAGGGTTTAAGACATGCCAAGGAACACACCAACTGCATTGCTCCATCCACCTGACAAGCATTCAGAGAAAAGAAATGCTAGATTCCACCAAGGGTGACCTGTCGTCACGCAAGCAATGTATGAATGGGGCTTTCTCTGGCTCTCCCAGTCTCATTCCTGCTATGTCCCTCTCCCTGTCTTGGGCTGCTTGTCACTCAGAGGAAGGCATGAGGAAGGGGGATTAATGCTACCCAGATAAAGAGAAAGAATTCGAGGAAAGAGTTCTTACACTTTCACTGCCTTCCCATTTGTTCCAGACCAGCCAATTATAAGAGATTCAGCATGGGACACCTGAAATTCTACATTCCCCTGATCCCAAATTCTACAATTCTAGTTCATAAGCCGTCCTGGAGGCTGGGTAGAAGGCAGGACTACGGGACCTCAGGAGCTTCATGTCTGAAAAAGCCGAGAGGCTAAGCAAGGGGGCTTATCTGGTTTAGCTTCTCTCAGCTTCTTCTCACCCCAGATTGCCCAGCATGCAGAAAGATCTCATTAAAAACAGTCTAACTAGGGCCGAGCCCGTGGCGCACTCGGGAGAGTGTGGTGCTGGGAGCGTAGCAGCGCTCCCACTGTGGGTTCGGATCCTATATAGGGATGGCCCGTGCGCTCACTGGCTGAGCGCGGTGCAGCTGGTCTCAAAAAGCACACACAAAAAAAGCAGTCTAACTAGCTGATTGTTCCTATAGTGAATTGGAAGTGAGGTTTCACCTGCTACTTCCACCCCAGATATGTGTGCTTTTGATATTAGTTATCAGGGATTAGTTAGGGATTTTATATTTATTTTTATTTTGTCAAGGGGATAAGAGCTTCCCAACAAAAAGCAGGAGGTTGTGGGGTTCAGGGTTGGCTCCCATGCACAATTTTTGTCCTGTGCTGAGCAGAGATTGGGCTAATGCTGCGGAGTATTCATCTCTCCTCTCTCAACCCATGTGTTGGAGCCTGGTCTTGTAGCCCAAAGCTGTCCTGTGCCACTGGGCTTTTTGGGGACAGTCATACTGTTAGGTGATTCTCATGTCTCAGGCCAGAGGATAGAAAGGTGGACAGTCTGGCTCTGTCAATGCCCCACTGGTCAGTAAGTGGGTGGCTATCGACAAAGTGCCCAACCAGAGAGCTAGTACAACACTAATCAACCTATTGATTCTCCATCTCTCCCTCCCTACCCTCCACCCACGATCAATGGGGCGACAGAGCCCAGCATTGAGGCAGCCAATTGGAGAGCTAGTACAACACTAATCAACCTATTGATTCTCCATCTCCCCCTCCCTACCCTCCACCCACGATCAATGGGGCGACAGAGCCCAGCATTGAGGCAGCCAATTAACCACCTCGAGAAGGAGCCCCTACATGTAGCATCTTCTGCTCCATTGGCCACATCCAATCAGCTCATCGATCTAGCATCTGGGCTGTGCTGCCCAAGGATGGGAAACTGAGGTGAAGGGCCAGAGAATTTCCCAGTGTACCAACTTCTGTCCATGAATACTGGTCTTGGTCTCCTCCCAAGGAGACATTTGCTCCACCTGGGGTACGAGATCACCCCGAATTCCCCTCCCACCTGTAATTCCTCCAGGAACCTACTTCCCCCCCACCTTCTTCTGCCACTTCAGCCTAGGACCTCACGTTCCGTTCTGAGCAGGGAGAGAACCAGAGACTCTCATGTCTTTACAGGTGCTTCTGAGAACTTGCCAGTTCTCTCTCTCTCATCTCCACTCCTCTCCTGCAGCCTTCTCGATTCACCTACAGATCCTCCCAGTTCTCATCTTTTCCCACCCACCCTGCTTGCTGAAGCTGTCATTTCTACCCAAAAGATTCCATTAAAGGTGTTGAAAGTGCCCAGCCTGCAGCCCTCTGGGCCTCTGTAAATTCCTGCCGGGCACTGCTCCAAAGCCCTAGAGCCTGCTGCTCCAGTCCGTCCGTCCATCCGGGAGGGAGGGAGGCTGCCCTTCCTCCTGCACGATCTCAAGGGCACTCCCCAAGAGTGGACACTCAGTGGCTTTCAGGATGGTCCGGGCAGAGTTGCTGAGCTCAGAGGCCAGGATGTGAGCACAGGGGAGGTTTCCTTGAGAGAAAACAGGAGGAAAAGTTGCCTGGTTGGGAGGAGGAGGAGGGAGGGCATGTGGAGAGGTGTGGTTCCGCCATCACAGAGCCAGATTCCCCTCCTCCTCCCCCCAGCCTCGAAATCAATACATTTTGAATCTAATCTAATAACAGAGATTTAACGAGGGGATAATGCGAGTGGAGCCGCCAGGCGCTTTGTGTCTTCTTTCATGCGGCAGCTGGGGCCCATTATCCGGGGACAATGCCCCATGCTAATCACTCCCTCTCCCCTCCCTCCCAAGTGCTTGGGGAGGGCTGGTGGGTAACACAGGGCAGCTCCTGCCTGATCGGAGGGGAGTGGAGAGGTGGGGGGTGGGGGCAAAGTCAACAGGGGTCTGGACGGCCCCCACGCAATTTTCTTGACCTGACACTAACTCCTTGGCCTTCTCGCCTGGCCGCACTGCACACCCTGACCAGCGAGAGTCAGGGCAGCCCTCCCAGTGCGTACAAACAGCAGACAATTAATTATGGGCTGCAGTACCAGTGCTGGGTGGATTTTTTTTTTTCTTCTTTTTTCTAACTCGGTCCTCTGTAATTTAAGCTATCCACTGAGGCCTGTGATTGGCCAGCCCTGACTGTCATGGTTAGAGAATTAAATCCTGGTTTTAGGGACCAAGAATACCCCTCTCTGAAACAGAACCTGCTCCACATCCTCACGCTCTTCTATCTGGAGGTGTGGAGGTTAGACAATAGGAAGAACTTCCTGAGCGTGATATTCCTAACATGAATCAGAATGGGAGTCTGAAAGGGAAGGGATGGAATCTCATTGCCTAGAAAACTTTACAGAGAGACCTTTATCTACTAGGTTGGGAAGGGGCAGGCCAGGGAGGAGAGATCTGCCTCCATTTCCTACCAGAGTACTAGCTGGAAGGGAAACCAGAACTAGTGCACCTGAAGCTTGGCCGCTTCCATTCTTTTTTGCAACATATCCACTGGGGACAATGTAAGAGTGCCCTGTGGAGTGGAAGACCTGAAATTTGAAATTTGTCCCCAACACAGGCTAGCCGTGAAGCCTCGGACAAGCACTTGACTTCCCTGTGCTTGCACCTGAAGCTTGGCCGCTTCCATTCTTTTTTGCAACATATCCACTGGGGACAATGTAAGAGTGCCCTGTGGAGTGGAAGACCTGAAATTTAAAATTTGTCCCCAACACAGGCTAGCCGTGAAGCCTCGGACAAGCACTTGACTTCCCTGTGCTTCAGTCTTCTCATCTGAGAAATGGGGATCATGTTAGTCCCTGGCTCACAGGCGTTGCGGGGCACTGTGTGCCCAATATGGGCAAAAGCCCAAGGAAGTCATGAGGCTGTGGTGAGAGACGTCTAGTGGCATATCAGCCCTTCTCAGACCACTCACACCACATTCTAAACGGGTGAGCACTGCCCTTAGGGACAGTGGAGGAGAGGTCTTCATCTTCCTTGGCCTCGTTTTACAGATGGGCAGGGCGAAATGAGCTGGTCACTCACCATAAGGCCAGAAGGGCTAGAGTTCTTGTCCCCACCAGGCTGAGTCGGACCTCTGCCCAGTAGTTGCTCCTGCATGCTATACCTGTGTGGCCTTTTTTCTCCTATTACTGCCTCCTCTCCTTGACCCTGCACATTCAGAGCTTCTTGGCACAGAGTTCTTCCCTGAAATCACAGCTATGAGTTCCTGCTCTGGGAAAGTATCTGGGATACTGGCACACTTTGGGTGGCACATCCTGACCCTGGCTGGGTCTCTCCTGTGCAATGCCACCTCCTGTGTCCCTGTGTCTGCAAAGAGACTAAACTCTTGGCAGAGGGACACATTATGAGTATGACAGCTGGGACTATGGGAGTCTGGGAGTTCACTTCCATGTGCCTGGGAGAACCCCCCACTCAAGACTCAGAAAGAGGTATCTGTCCCAAGGCCCCCCGATGAGAGGTCAATCTTTGGCCAAGGGCCACAACAACCCTGCCTTCTAGATTCTGTCCACAAGGTGGCAGCAAAGTCCAGAAGTTCTATGGAGGGGCCTCTGAACCATTTTATCCTACCCCCCACCACCCCCTAAAGACCCGCACCCGCTGCCCTGAGCAACTGAGCCTCCTGCATTATGTGCCCAGGCCTTGACCTCACACTTGGCCACATGCTTAGTTGCTCCAGCTTTTTCCCTTTCTTCTGATGTAATGAAGATATTGATGCCGGATGGAGAAGAAAGCAGTTTTACCCAAAACCCATACATACACAGGCCCAGGGAAAACTCTGCCTTAGAGACCCTTCTGCCCTAGTCTCTAAGGCCCCCTACTCCAGCCCGTCCCACACTGACTCTGAGATGTTCTTCAATGGTCCTAGGATAAGAAGGGTGAGCGTGGGGTGCTGCCTGGAGCAGGAGCAGGGGGTAGGCAGGACACTGGGAGATACTCACTCATCCAGCAGCTGCAGGACAAGGACCAAGGGATGAAGTTGGTCCTAAGTAGGATTTTAATGACACGATTTCTTTACCCATCCCAGGGCAACACCCATAACTTTGCTGTTACCATCTGCTAGCTTGTGTATTAGTTTCCTGCAGCTGCTGTAACAAANGTCAGTAAGTGGGTGGCTATCGACAAAGTGCCCAACCAGAGAGCTAGTACAACACTAATCAACCTATTGATTCTCCATCTCTCCCTCCCTACCCTCCACCCACGATCAATGGGGCGACAGAGCCCAGCATTGAGGCAGCCAATTAACCACCTCGAGAAGGAGCCCCTACATGTAGCATCTTCTGCTCCATTGGCCACATCCAATCAGCTCATCGATCTAGCATCTGGGCTGTGCTGCCCAAGGATGGGAAACTGAGGTGAAGGGCCAGAGAATTTCCCAGTGTACCAACTTCTGTCCATGAATACTGGTCTTGGTCTCCTCCCAAGGAGACATTTGCTCCACCTGGGGTACGAGATCACCCCGAATTCCCCTCCCACCTGTAATTCCTCCAGGAACCTACTTCCCCCCCACCTTCTTCTGCCACTTCAGCCTAGGACCTCACGTTCCGTTCTGAGCAGGGAGAGAACCAGAGACTCTCATGTCTTTACAGGTGCTTCTGAGAACTTGCCAGTTCTCTCTCTCTCATCTCCACTCCTCTCCTGCAGCCTTCTCGATTCACCTACAGATCCTCCCAGTTCTCATCTTTTCCCACCCACCCTGCTTGCTGAAGCTGTCATTTCTACCCAAAAGATTCCATTAAAGGTGTTGAAAGTGCCCAGCCTGCAGCCCTCTGGGCCTCTGTAAATTCCTGCCGGGCACTGCTCCAAAGCCCTAGAGCCTGCTGCTCCAGTCCGTCCGTCCATCCGGGAGGGAGGGAGGCTGCCCTTCCTCCTGCACGATCTCAAGGGCACTCCCCAAGAGTGGACACTCAGTGGCTTTCAGGATGGTCCGGGCAGAGTTGCTGAGCTCAGAGGCCAGGATGTGAGCACAGGGGAGGTTTCCTTGAGAGAAAACAGGAGGAAAAGTTGCCTGGTTGGGAGGAGGAGGAGGGAGGGCATGTGGAGAGGTGTGGTTCCGCCATCACAGAGCCAGATTCCCCTCCTCCTCCCCCCAGCCTCGAAATCAATACATTTTGAATCTAATCTAATAACAGAGATTTAACGAGGGGATAATGCGAGTGGAGCCGCCAGGCGCTTTGTGTCTTCTTTCATGCGGCAGCTGGGGCCCATTATCCGGGGACAATGCCCCATGCTAATCACTCCCTCTCCCCTCCCTCCCAAGTGCTTGGGGAGGGCTGGTGGGTAACACAGGGCAGCTCCTGCCTGATCGGAGGGGAGTGGAGAGGTGGGGGGTGGGGGCAAAGTCAACAGGGGTCTGGACGGCCCCCACGCAATTTTCTTGACCTGACACTAACTCCTTGGCCTTCTCGCCTGGCCGCACTGCACACCCTGACCAGCGAGAGTCAGGGCAGCCCTCCCAGTGCGTACAAACAGCAGACAATTAATTATGGGCTGCAGTACCAGTGCTGGGTGGATTTTTTTTTTTCTTCTTTTTTCTAACTCGGTCCTCTGTAATTTAAGCTATCCACTGAGGCCTGTGATTGGCCAGCCCTGACTGTCATGGTTAGAGAATTAAATCCTGGTTTTAGGGACCAAGAATACCCCTCTCTGAAACAGAACCTGCTCCACATCCTCACGCTCTTCTATCTGGAGGTGTGGAGGTTAGACAATAGGAAGAACTTCCTGAGCGTGATATTCCTAACATGAATCAGAATGGGAGTCTGAAAGGGAAGGGATGGAATCTCATTGCCTAGAAAACTTTACAGAGAGACCTTTATCTACTAGGTTGGGAAGGGGCAGGCCAGGGAGGAGAGATCTGCCTCCATTTCCTACCAGAGTACTAGCTGGAAGGGAAACCAGAACTAGCGCACCTGAAGCTTGGCCGCTTCCATTCTTTTTTGCAACATATCCACTGGGGACAATGTAAGAGTGCCCTGTGGAGTGGAAGACCTGAAATTTGAAATTTGTCCCCAACACAGGCTAGCCGTGAAGCCTCGGACAAGCACTTGACTTCCCTGTGCTTCAGTCTTCTCATCTGAGAAATGGGGATCATGTTAGTCCCTGGCTCACAGGCGTTGCGGGGCACTGTGTGCCCAATATGGGCAAAAGCCCAAGGAAGTCATGAGGCTGTGGTGAGAGACGTCTAGTGGCATATCAGCCCTTCTCAGACCACTCACACCACATTCTAAACGGGTGAGCACTGCCCTTAGGGACAGTGGAGGAGAGGTCTTCATCTTCCTTGGCCTCGTTTTACAGATGGGCAGGGCGAAATGAGCTGGTCACTCACCATAAGGCCAGAAGGGCTAGAGTTCTTGTCCCCACCAGGCTGAGTCGGACCTCTGCCCAGTAGTTGCTCCTGCATGCTATACCTGTGTGGCCTTTTTTCTCCTATTACTGCCTCCTCTCCTTGACCCTGCACATTCAGAGCTTCTTGGCACAGAGTTCTTCCCTGAAATCACAGCTATGAGTTCCTGCTCTGGGAAAGTATCTGGGATACTGGCACACTTTGGGTGGCACATCCTGACCCTGGCTGGGTCTCTCCTGTGCAATGCCACCTCCTGTGTCCCTGTGTCTGCAAAGAGACTAAACTCTTGGCAGAGGGACACATTATGAGTATGACAGCTGGGACTATGGGAGTCTGGGAGTTCACTTCCATGTGCCTGGGAGAACCCCCCACTCAAGACTCAGAAAGAGGTATCTGTCCCAAGGCCCCCCGATGAGAGGTCAATCTTTGGCCAAGGGCCACAACAACCCTGCCTTCTAGATTCTGTCCACAAGGTGGCAGCAAAGTCCAGAAGTTCTATGGAGGGGCCTCTGAACCATTTTATCCTACCCCCCACCACCCCCTAAAGACCCGCACCCGCTGCCCTGAGCAACTGAGCCTCCTGCATTATGTGCCCAGGCCTTGACCTCACACTTGGCCACATGCTTAGTTGCTCCAGCTTTTTCCCTTTCTTCTGATGTAATGAAGATATTGATGCCGGATGGAGAAGAAAGCAGTTTTACCCAAAACCCATACATACACAGGCCCAGGGAAAACTCTGCCTTAGAGACCCTTCTGCCCTAGTCTCTAAGGCCCCCTACTCCAGCCCGTCCCACACTGACTCTGAGATGTTCTTCAATGGTCCTAGGATAAGAAGGGTGAGCGTGGGGTGCTGCCTGGAGCAGGAGCAGGGGGTAGGCAGGACACTGGGAGATACTCACTCATCCAGCAGCTGCAGGACAAGGACCAAGGGATGAAGTTGGTCCTAAGTAGGATTTTAATGACACGATTTCTTTACCCATCCCAGGGCAACACCCATAACTTTGCTGTTACCATCTGCTAGCTTGTGTATTAGTTTCCTGCAGCTGCTGTAACAAATCACCAACTTAAAACACAAATTTGTTTTAAGAAGTCCAAAATGACCTGACAGGGCTGTGTTTCTTCTGGAAGTTCTTCGAGAGAGTCTGTTTCCTTTCCTTTTTCATATTCTAGAGGCCGCCTGTATTCCTTGGCTCATGGTCCCTTTCCTCATCTTCAAAGCCAGGATTGCAACACCTGCACGTCTCTCTCTCTCTCTCTCTCACCTCTGCTTTGCTTTGTCACATCTCCACTCACTCTCCTGACTCCTTCTTTCTTTTATAAAGACCTTTGTGATTACAGTGGGTGCACCTGGATAATCTAAAATAATCTCCTCATCTCAAGAGCTTTAAATTATTCACATCAGCGAAGTCCCTTTCATCTTGTAACATAACATCAAAGGTTCTGGCTTTTAGAAAGTGGGTGTATTTGGGGGATCATCATTCTTTCTACTACTCTGTGAGATCCTGGGCAAGTTGCTTACTTCTCTGTGCCTCAGTTTCCTCATCAGTAAAATGAACATCATAACAGCACCTTCCTTATGGGATTGTTGTGAGGATTAAAAGAGACAATGCAAGTAGGTCTAGCACAAAGTAAATGGTTGATTAATTTTAACTATGGTTATGATTTATGCTTTTAAGCATAAATCTAGAAGCTTCCTGCCCAGCAAAGTCGAGGTGTGATCCATCACAGACCCATTTAATTAATGTTGTAAAAGAAATAAGACTTTCTATTAGGCAATGTTTGTTTGTGTAATGGCTTTATGGTGATGAACACTGAGCTACTTTATAACCTTAGGAGAAGGGGATAGAAAAGCAGAATCATGGAGGCAATGATTCCGGGACACCAGCCTGGGAGAGGACAGAGGATCAGACCAGAGACAGCCTCAGTCTCTCCCTTACCTGCCCCCAGTCCCAGTGTCTGCTCATCTTCCTAGGGGAAGAGGTGTCTGGGGGGTGGTAAGGGCTTCTTGAGGAGAGAGGAATTAAACACAGAATGGGGTGTGGAATTACTCCCTTGGAAGTCTTTAACAAAGACACCTTCTCTGGATCATCTTCTTTGTCTGAGTTAGTGCATAGAGGCAGGAGATGGATAGATAATCTCTAGAGGACCTTCCCAGCGTCGGGTCCAGGAAACCCTGCCTTTCCGTCGAGGTGACACTCAATCATGGGATCAGGCTCCTGTGCTCTATCCTTTCCTCTTGGCTGATGTGTCCAGCCCCTGCCCTTCTCACCCAAGGACTCATTTTTCTGGTTCTCGCTAATGACACCCAAGTCTATCTGCCATATGGGTTTTTCATTGGGCTTAAAATTCCCACTAGGGATCGCTTCTAAAAGCCTTCTGAAGGCGAGTAGAGCATCTGTCCTCTGACTTTAGCCTCACCCAGTAGATGCTCTTTCAGCGCCCTCCCCAATTTCTCTCCTCTCGCAATCATTGTAATTCAAGTATTTATTGTCAGGTGATTTGTTTAGCATTTATCCATCTCCCAGCACGTGAGTTCCTGAAGGCAGGTATTTCTCAGCTTATCACCTCTCACACAGTGCCTGGCTCAGAGCCACATTTAGTGAGTGAATCAGCAAATGAACTGGGGTTGGGGAGAGAGACACTGACCATGTGGAGGGAAGACCTTATCTGAAATCCTTCACTGATCTGCTCTTCGGATCTCACCATCACTGCCAGTTGGGTTGGGAGCAGGGAATAGAGGCATAAGAGAGATTCAGGCAGTGGAATCTGGGGGGAGGTGGCCTTGAAGGAGGCTGGGGCCATTGGAAGCCTTGATGTCACTTCCTCTGTGAGCCTTCTCTGAGATCCTTTAAGAGAATGAATTACTTTCCCCTGGAACTTCCACACTGTACTACAGCTGGTTTGGGGCTGTGTCTCCCTGAATTGTGAGCTCCTACAGCAGGGACCTGACTAGACTTTATTTAGCTTTATATCCAGGACCAGACACTGTACCTACTGTAGGGCAGAGTCTTAACATTTGGTGAATTAATGAAGGGGAGTGGTCGTGTGCATCCTGTTGGAGTCCCTTTTCTGTTAGGATGACCATAAAGTTTATCATCTAAACCAGGACAGTTCTGTCCTGGAAATTCAGGCACTATTAATAGTTGCACGTGGACAACATGCCGTAAAGTGGGGCTGTCCTGGGCAAGCAGGGTGTGCAGTCATCCTACATCTTTAGGGTCTCTCTGGCCCCTTTCCTGGGCTGAGACCCAAGCCCCC
>NW_007733002.1:2764-10015 GCF_000696425.1 Galeopterus variegatus | reverse complement strand
TTCTGGAGCAGGAAGCAGCAGAACTGGGCAGGCTGAGGGTCAGGAGCTCAGGCCCGCAGGCAGGGAGGGGCTCTGAGGGCACCCACCCCCACCATCAGGAGGACGAGGTTCTGGAAACTCTCTCCACCCTCGCAGTCATCCTACATCTTTAGGGTCTCTCTGGCCCCTTTCCTGGGCTGAGACCCAAGCCCCCTGGGCTGGTTGGGCTGTGAGCTTCTGACCTGGCAGATTCTCTGACCTGCCCCCTAGGAGTCATGAGATCTTGGGCTGGGAGAGGGGAGGAGTGGCCTCAGCACTGCCCTTTGTCCAGTGTGGGGTCACGGTTTTCCTCCTGAGGTTTGCATCAGAGATCGGAAGGATTTCCTGTGGGGTCGCAGGTTAAATGCTGCATGTCCTCAGCAGAGCTGCAGGGAGACCTAGCCTGGTCCCTCCGTCCCCTCCCCCAGGAAGAAGGATGGGCTGATTCTGGAGCAGGAAGCAGCAGAACTGGGCAGGCTGAGGGTCAGGAGCTCAGGCCCGCAGGCGGGGAGGGGCTCTGAGGGCACCCACCCCCACCATCAGGAGGACGAGGTTCTGGAAACTCTCTCCACCCTCAACCAGGAGATGACTTTGTATGTGTGGTGGGGTTGGGTGCAGTGTGGAGGGGGCACTGCTGGCAGAGAAGACATGCCCACAGGATTGAAACTTGAGCTGGTTTGACAGGGATCCCCAGATAAGTCACTGCCTTAAAAGTCTATTTTTCAACAATAATCCCTTTTGTGGAGGAGAAACTCATATGATCCCCTGCAGAGTAAAGAGAAAGTACAATTGTTTTTGCTAAAGGGGGAAATGGATTTGGGCCTCTCCTGAGCTTTCTGACAGTTCCCGGGGAGGGGGGGCTGTCTCCCAGAGTTTGGGAGTGGAACAGAAATCTCCCTGAGTCCAGGCCATATCTAGGCAGCAGCCTTAAGGTCCTGCTGTCAGAGAGATGGTGGGAAGTAGGGGTGGGGTTATAAATGTTCCCCTGAAGGTCTGCTATGGTGTATGCTGAGATTTTGGATCAGCCTCACCATTTCCTGCATGTATCTGGGCCCTGGCTTTAAAGGGCTGCTGTATAGGTCACAAAGGTTGTATACTGTACAACCCCAGGGCCACCATTTGCAGGGACTCTGATGTGAATGGAGTCCCTGTTGTGCCACTCAGGAACCTCTTGTCATGTCCCTTTACACATGATAGTGCCTCTACCTAGAATGTCATTCTGGTCAGTTCCTACTCAACCTACAAGACCCAACTCAGGTATCATCTGCTTCGTGAAGTCTTAGTGTCTCCTTCTCTAAGTATCTGTCATACCCACACGTACTCTGTCTACGTCTTATTATGTCTCACTTTCCAATGCTGGGTATTTTAAAGGCTACTTTGACTCTCTCTGTTGTAAGAAGAAACTAGCAATTAACTATTATAAGGCTGTTTTACAATCACGTGGAAGCCCCTTTCATCCACTTTGCTTTAAATGGTTATATCTTTTTTCCTAGTTTTCAGGAATATAAAACTTTACAGCGTTTGCTGCAAACCTTCATACTTCGCTCTGCAGTTTATTGCTCCCTCTGCAGGTATATCTTTCACGTAAATAAGACTTTCATCTGTACAGTACTGGGCTTGGGCCACTGTGGCTCTCCACGATTTCATCAGTGGGACTCGGTCTTGAAGCAGAAGGGCGATTCACACAGAGCCATTGGCCTGGTCAGCTGCCCTCAATTGCTTGTCCTCTGATCAGGGTTGGAGCAGCAGCCCTGCCTGGAAGGAAGTCATGGACCCTAGGTAGAGGAAGACAAGGCGAGGAGTTCTGGAGGGGTGCTCCCACTGACCCTGTGCCCGATCTGAGGATTGGGTCCCCACAGACACCACCCAAGAGCATCCTGGCTTCTCCCATCCTTGAGTAGGGAAATCTTCCCTGAAAGTGGCTAGGGAGCAGCAGCCATCACTAAGCCAGAGCTCCCCAAAATGTGCCTGAGGCAAAGCACAAGCCAGCCTCGTGGCAGCACTGGGAAATCTTCCCTGAAAGTGGCTAGGGAGCAGCAGCCATCACTAAGCCAGAGCTCCCCAAAGTGTGCCTGAGGCAAAGCACAAGCCAGCCTCATGGCAGCACCGCCCTGGCCTTCCTGAGGGACCGTCTGAGCAGCGGCACCAGCTAGCGCAGCCATGGGGGCAAGGAAGACCACACAGACAATCTGCTCCAGGTGAATTCTTGGAGTTCGAACTGATCTGCTATTTAATCTGAAGTATTGGGATCAAACGCAAAAATGGATGGCACCTCATATCATGGCCATGAGAATGTGCCTCTTCTGGGCCCCCAACTATAGTGAGCATAACTGATCCAGGACTCCAGCCGCTGCTCTGAAATCCATGGCAGCCCAGGGCAGCCTTTGTGCCAAGGACACACCTCTCACGGGCTGCTGTTAGCCAGTGACAGAGTGGGGCAGGGACCCTAAGAGAGACCCAGTCCTGGGAGGCAGGGGACTCCTCTGATGGCTGATTGGCTGGAGGACTCCCGCACAGCTTCGCCAAACCTTCCTCATCTGCACAGCAGTCTCAAAGATTCCACCCAACCTTCCTTCCCTGCCTCCTTCTCTCACGTCAGCCTTGCAACACAGTCTGCCAGCTCTTCTGGCCTTCCTTAGCTCCCTCCCCATTTCCCTCATAGGCATTTCCCCTGACAAAATCCTTGCACATTTAATCCCATCTTGGCATCTGATTCTCAGAGGAACAGCACACCTTTCCTTCACATGAGGAGAGGGAGTTGTATACACGAGTGTCGCTCACAGACATTCTGGTCTCTATATTGTTTGCGTAGACAGCTGTTAGAAAGACAGGTAGGACAGGTGTGCAAATGTTTCTGTGCAATGCTGAAAGCAGACACTTGTATCTCTAGGTATAGACACACATAGGTGAGTATAAGTCAATCACTAGAAATATACTTTTAAAGTTACACTCATCCAGCACTTGGGAATCAATTGCTAATTAGCTGGTGAAGTTATGTGTGGAAAGAGTAATGGATGTGTAGCCATAAGAACGTACACATCTAACATAAACATCTTTATATACATGATTTTATTTAATCCTTACAACAACTCTATGACAAATACAATTGTTACCTCGATTTCCAGATGCAAAAATGGAGGCCAAGAGAGATATTCCAGTAGCGAGAAGCAGAAGTCATCTAACATAAACATCTTTATATACATGATTTTATTTAATCCTTACAACAACTCTATGACAGATACAATTGTTACCTCGATTTCCAGATGCAAAAATGGAGGCCAAGAGAGATATTCCAGTAGCGAGAAGCAGAAGTTGGACTTGTCTGCAGATAACTCTGTGTACATGTAAAACTAGGCAATAAATGTGACAGGTGGGGAGGAGGAGGTGGGATAGATGGGAAGTGGACATATCTGAACACACGTGGAGGTGGACATGTGGACTGACGAATAGCTGAGGATGTACAAACCTTGCCCCACAATCACAACCTCTTGTCTGCAACTCAGCGCTCAGCACGTGGCTGTGTTGGAAGCTGAGCTTGACCCCGGGTCTGTCTCAGCAAGCTCCTTTCACTGCTCACCACTGCCTCTACTCACTCATCTCGTCACCTGGATTCCAGGAAAACCAGTCTCAACTCTGAAAATCAACTCTAGCAGTTGGCATCTGTAGCAGGTAATGATGTATACTTTGTATTTTGTATAACTGTTTTGTCTTATTTTCAGAATAAAACTGCTCTTGCTAAGATCAATAAAGACCTCCTGGTTGTCCAATCCAATGGTCACTCTTCAGTGCTCACCTTCCTGGCCTGTGTGTGACATTAACAGTGTGGGCCACACTCTCTGGAATCTCTTCCCTGTGGTTCCCTGGACATCACTGTGTTCTGACTTGCTTCTTGCCTGTCTGGACTCCTTCCTCTCAGTCTCTTGGCTCTTCATCTAACTCTATAGCAGACACTGTTGGTGGCTTAACTGATGGTTTTCTCCCCTTGCTCCTTTCTGATGGAATCCTGATTTAGTTCAGGCGCCCTCCTTCCTCTGAGTAGCAATGCATTTCCCAGGAATTGAGCCCAGTCCTCTGAGATGAATCCTGATTAGTCTAAACCACTGGTTCTCCAAGCATGGTCCCAAGATCAGCAGCATCCGCCTCAACTGCAAAGTTGATAAAAATTCAGATTCTCAGGTCTCACTCCAGACCTACTGAACTGCAGGCTGATAAGGCTATAAGTCCTCCAGGTGATCCTGATGCCTGTTCAAATTTGAGAACCACTGGTCTAAGGTAATCATAAGTGGCCTTGTTCTCCTTCCCAGTGACCGGATTAGGCATGGACATGTGATGAAATTTTTGCTAGTAAGAAATGAGAAGTCTTCTAAGGGAGAAAGTCTTGCAAAGATTTCTTTCCCTCTAAGAGAGACACAAGGAAGACATGATCCTTTTTCACTTGATGGCCACTGTTGTGCTAGATGTGAAGCCTGGGACTTCTGTAGCCAGGCTGGACCACGAGGAGGCAGCCTAAAAGCAGGCCAGCATGTTGAAAATGACAGAGCAGAAACATGGACAGGGTCCTTTAGGGGGTGAACTGAGTCCTCCCCAAAGATAGGAAGAGCTCAGCTCCAATACATCAGAATGTGACTTTATTTGGAAATAGGGTGGGTGAAACTATAATCAGTTACACTAAGGTCTTACTGGAATAAGGTGGGCTCTAAAAAATGACCTTCTTTATAAGAAGGGGAGAGAAACGCATAGGAAGAAGACAGCCATGTGATAACCGAGGCAGGGATCGTAGCAACTCATCTACACACCAAGGAATGCCAAGGGCGGCTGGCAGCCACCAGAACACAGAAAAGTCCCCCAAGGAGGGACTCTCCTCTGCAGGTGGTGGAGGGAGCACAGCCCTGCTGACACCTCGATTTTGACTTCTAGCCTTCAGAACTATGAGAATAAATTTCTGTCCTTTAAGCCATCCGTAACTTAACAAAATTGTGGGGCTTTGTTAATGGCTGCCCTAGAAACTACTATAGGGTCCTTGTGATCTGTAAACCTACTCAACAGGTACCCTCCCTTGAGACCACTCACTAAGTGAAATAACAACTTTCCTTATCATTTAAGCCAGTCGAGTCGGGTTTTTTTGTTTTGTTTTTGTTTTTGTATTATCTTCTTGCAATAGTTTCCTGACAGATAAACCTTAGGTCTTCATGTTCCTCAGGGTCTGTCCTTGGCCATCCTGTCCTCTGACTTTACACCTAAGGAGATCTCATCCACTTTCATAGCTTCCTATACCCCTCAGTGGGCTCCTAACTCTTAAATCTGTACCCCCAGCCCGGGCTGCGCTCCTGCACTACACAGCCAGGAACTACCTAACATCCCCACTTGGAGATCCCCTCAAACTCAGCATTTCTAATTTCAATTCACTATCAACGCCCCCTTCAGGCTGTAATTTCCATGTTCCTCTTTCAATGAATGTGACAACTATTGACTCGGGGATCCCAGATCCTGGGTGTCCAGGAGTCGTTCTGTCTTCTTTTTCTCCTGTCTACAACATGGCTCTGTTGATTCTACCTTTTCTCTCCATTTTCTGTTTTATCTATTCTCTCTTTACCACCCTTATTTTCCCTGAAAGAATGTAAGCCCCCATCATTTTTGCCTGGGATATTGTGATACCTAACTCTAGCCTTAAACAATTCTCCATATTCCTGTTGATATAAAATGCATCTCAAAGTTTTATAACATTAGTGAGATCATCTGGGCCTATAGTTTTTTTGTGTGTGTGCAGATGTTTTTTTTTTAATTACAGGTTCAATTTCTTTAACAGATATAGGACTTTTCAATTTCTTTTTGTGACAATTTTTAAGTTGTACTAGGAATTTTTCCATTTCATCTAAACTTTCAAACTTACTAGAATAAAATTGTTTGTCATAACACGTTATATTACTTTCCTGAGGCTACTGTAACAAAATCCCACAAACTGAGTGGCTTAAAACCATGGAAATGTATTGTCTTAACAATATATTTCAATAATTTATCAATAATTATTCTAGTTCTGGAGGCTAGAAGTCCAAAATCAAGGTGTCAGGAGGGCCATGCTCCCTCTGAAGCCTGTAGGGGAGGATCCTTCACCTCTTCCTAGCTCCTGACTGTGCTCGTCAGCCCTTGGCAGTTCTTGGCTTGCAGCTGCGTCTCTCTAGTGCCTCTGTTGTCACATGGTGTTCTTCCTGTGTCTGTCATCTCTTTTTATAAGGACACTAATAATATTGGGGTAGGGCTCACCCTACTGCAGTATAACCTCATCTTAACTTGATCACATCTGCAAGGAACCTATTTTCAAACAAGGTCACATTCTGAGGTACTGGGGGTTAGGACTTTAACATTATCCTTTTTGGAGACACGGTTCAATCTATAACAATCTTATTATCCTTTTATTATCTCGTTATATTTTAATGCATTTATATCAAAATGCTAAAAGCCAAAAAATAATTGTAATAAGAATAACAAAACTGAAGGATTTAGGTTACTGGTATTAAGACTTGTTACATAATTATAAGCAAGCACAGATAACTATACCACTGGGACACTTGGAAGATCCAGAAATAAAACCTATATACAGTCATGCCTTGCTTAATGATGGGATATGTTCTGAGAAGTGAGTCGTTAGGTGGTGTTGTCATTGGGCCAAGACACTTGGAAGATCCAGAAATAAAACCTATATACAGTCATGCCTTGCTTAATGATGGGATACGTTCTGAGAAATGAGTCGTTAGGTGGTGTTGTCATTGGGCCAGCATCATACTTACACAAACCTAGATGGTATGGCCTACCACACACCTGGCCTGTATGCTATGGCCTGTTGATTGCTCCTATGTGAGTAATGTGTTGCGATATGACATTTCAACAGCTACAATGTCACTAAGCCACAGAATTTTTCAGCTCCATTATAATCTTATGGGACCACATCATGTATGTAGTCGTCATTGACTGAAATATCATTATGTGGCACATGACTGTAGATTCCTGGTTTATGACAAAGGTGGCCCTGCGTGGCAATGGTTTTTTTTTTTTTTCCTTTTTGAGACCGGCTGCACCGCGCTCAGCCAGTGAGCGCTGTGAGTGCACCGGTCATCCCTATATAGGATCCGAACCTGCGGCGGGAGTGCTGCTGCACTCCCAGTGCTGCACTCTCCCGAGTGCACCACGGGCTCAGCCCACAATGTTTTTTTTTTTTTTTAAAAAAAAAATTGTAAA
>NW_007733002.1:0-1817 GCF_000696425.1 Galeopterus variegatus | reverse complement strand
TTTTTTTTTTTTTTTTTTTTTTTTTGTCTTTTTCCGTGTCCGGCAACGGATCGCAACCCTCAGTGTTGCCCCCGTACCGGACCGGGGACCGGCAACGGGACCGCAACCCTCGGTGCTGCCCCCGCGCCTCGCTCAGCCAGTGAGCGGGAACCGGTCTGTATGTGGGATCCGAACCCTCGGGCAGGAGCGCCACCGCGCTTCCCAAGTGGCGCACTATCCAGTGTGCCACCGGGCCGGCCCGGGAAAAAAAAATCTTGATCCCTACTTCATATCAATTACAAACATCAGTTCTAGATGAATGATAGATTTAAATAGGAAAGGTAAAAGAATAAAGCTTTCAAAAGAAAATATAGGAAAATATTTTCATGTTCTTGTAGTAGACAAATATATTTTTTAGCTGGACACAGAAAGCATTAGCCATTGTGGTGGTCTGTTATGCTGGTGGTCTTCAAGGAACCACATCTGATTGTGTTCACACTTTGTATATTCCCTTCCCCTTGAATCTGGGCTGTTATGTGACTAATCAACAGATTGTGGCAGAAGTGATGTAATGCCAGTTCCCGGCTACAGGAGGTGCTGTCATCCAGCGCTCAGCTAAGGATTCAAAACCCTAGAGGGAAACCTTACCCACTTTCCTCTATGGCTCTTCATGGTAAATCCCATCATACCTCACATCCCTGCTTACCTCAGGAACTCCAGAAGCCCAAGGGTTTGGGGCCGTCTATCATCAGTGGATCACTTGTCCCCAAACTCCTGGTCATATCTCCTAAACAGATCCATTTCCTAGACCCCCCAAACCTTTTCATCTCTCCCCTGGAGATTCCGATCTATAACCAGCTAACTGCAATATTCTCACTTCTGTCCTCTGAGGACACAGTCTCCCTTGTAGTCCTCTCATGTAGTTCTGGGGTAGGGCCACCAAATTACATATCTAACAAGTGGGTGGGTGATGCTGCGCTGCTGGTCTGGGAATCACTCCTTGGTCCTTGTTATAATTACCGCTTCACATATCCTCAACTCTCCGGCCAGCACCTTCTCTATTGTACTCGCCTGGCGGAGCCACAGCCCAGCTAAGTCCAATTATTCACATTCACTGCTCCCACATCTGAGTAGTTGAGTGTTCTTGGAGAAAATCAAGCCAAGTTGACTGAAATATCATTATGAATAGCTTCAAACCACAATGGGCACTATAAATTCACAGCTTCAAACCACAATGGGCACTCAATGCCTACTGGCAAACCTACATTCCTCTTTTAAGTTTGACTTCTCACTCTCCAAATAATTATTTTATTAATTTCCCCCATTTTTCGAATCTCTCACAACTGTTCTGCTCTGTTTCTGGGTTAACGACCTCATCCTTTACTCACTGAGAAAACAGGAGCCATCAGAGAGAAACCCCTGTGTCTTCCCACCATCAAATCCACAGTCCCACCATCAAATCCACAGGTAGAGCAGCACCTCTAGCCAGATTCTCAGAGGTTAAAAGGGAGAGAGGGGAGATCCTTTCAAAGGCAGCACCATCTCTTATGCTCTGAGTCCTGCCCTTATCACCTTCTTAGGGCTTTTGGCCCACAGCTATTGCCCCTTTCCTCTGCGTCATCAAGCAACCGTGTCTACTGGATCATTCTCATAAACAAACAGATTCTAGTGTCTCCTATTTCTAGGAAAACACAAAACCAATAAAACCTCCCTTGAAACCACTCCATAGGAACACTTCTCAAAATAGTGTTTATATTTGCTTTCCCCACTTCCTCGCTTTCCATTTTCTCTTTAACTTATTTTGGCTTCAACAGCGATCACTCCATGAATCTGTCCTT
>NW_007733001.1:109459-120169 GCF_000696425.1 Galeopterus variegatus | reverse complement strand
TCGCCTATTTAGTTTGGTTGTAAGTTCTTGCATGGGTGTTTTAATCAGACAAATTTCTGTGCTGCCTAATCAATAAGTCAGGAAAGCTGCTTATTTAACAAATGAGAACAAACACATTCTTCTTCCCAGGTTCTGGAGTTTATACAGTCTTAGGAGACAGCAGTTCCTCCTTCAACTCCAGAAAAAAAGAAAAACGAGGACTGAAGTCACCTGGGCGTGGAATTCCTCCCAGGGCCCAGCTGCCGCTCGTAAATTTTAACATATTTTGAATAAAATTTTTAAAAGAAAGACAATATATCAGTAATGGTTAGAGCTGTTAACACTGTATTTTTAATAATGAATGAAACAACTAGACAAAGGTCAACAAGGAAATGGAATATATGAACAAAACTATAAACCCACTGTACTTAGTAAATATCAGAGTAAATACAAGATTCAATTGCGTAAGGAACATTCTCCAGGGTAGACCATATGTTGTCAAAAATAAACTAATATTTTTACAGTATTAAAATAAAAATCACGGGCCGGCCCGGTGGCGCAATGCTGCAGTGCGCCGCTTGGGAGCGTGGCAGCGCTCCCGCCGAGGGTTCGGATCCCACATGCAGACCAGCCGCTCACTGGCTGAGCAAGGTGCGGGAGCAATGCCGAGGGTTGTGATCCTGTTGACGGTCCCGGTGCGGTACGGGCGCAACACTGAGGATTGCGATCCATTGCCGGTCACGAAAAAAGACAAAAAAGGAAAAAAATAAAATAAAATAAAAAATAAAAAATAAAAAATAAAAATCACATAATCAACAACAGAGCATGTAGGGAATTTAGAAATATGTGGAAATAAAATAAAACACTTGTAAATGACAAATAAGTCAAAGAATAAATTGAAATGAAAGTTAGAAAAGACTTTAAGATGTGTAAAATTGAATATATAACATATCAAAACTTGTGGAATGCTTCTAAAATGAAGCACATATATTGTGTAAATGCCTATAGTATAAAATAAGATAGATTTGAAAACAATATCCTAAACTTCATCCCTAAGATCCTAGAAAAAGAAAAGCAAACTAAAATCAAGCATCACGTAGTAAATAATAGAGTGGAAATCAATGATATAGAGAATAGAAAAGCTAGAAAAAGTCAACAAACCAGAAAGTATAGACATATATATCCATGGAATATAATTGAGAGCCAAGTATTAAACCCTTAAACTTATGATCAAATTGAATTTCAACAAGGGCGCCATGACAGATCAATGGGGAAGGAATAGGCTTTATAACAAATGTCACTGAGGCAACTGTATGTCCACAGGTGAAATGTGTTTGGGCCCCAACCTTACACCCAAAATTAACTCAAAATAGATTATAGACCTAAATGTATCATCTAAAACTATAAACCATTTAAAAGAAAACATATAACCAAATCTTTGTGGTCTTGGTTAAGTCAATTGTTTTTTGATATGACACAAAACGTATGAGTAACAAAAGAAAAAAACAGAGAAATTGAACTTCCTCAAAAGTAAAAACTTTGCTCCTTCAAAATAACCTATGAAGAAAGTAAAAAGACAACCCACAAAATGGGAAAAAATATTAGTAAATTACAGTATATCTCAGCTATTGTAAATAAAGCTGCAGTGAACACAGGAGTGCAGGTATCCCTTCAACATGATGATTTCCATTCCTTTGGGTATACACCCAGAAGTGGGATTGCTGGATCATAAGGCAGATCTATCTGTAGTCATTTGAGAAAACTCCATACTGTTTTCCATGGAGGCTGTACCTACAGTTCCACCAACAGTGAAGGAGAGTTCTCTCTCCACATTCTCACCAGCATTTGTTATTCTCAGGCTTTTTGATAATAGCCAGTCTAGCTGGGGTGAGGTGATATCTCAATGTGGTTTTAATTTGCATTTCCCTGATTATTAGTGATGTTGAGCCTTTTTTTCATGTACCTGTTGGCCATTTGTATCTCTTCCTTTAAAAAATGTCTATTAAGCTCCTTTGCTCAATTTTTAATTGTGTTACTTGTTTTTTAATGTAAAGTTAGAGTTCGTTGTCTATTCTAGATATCGATTTCTTGTCAGATGTATAGTTTAAAAATATTTTCTTCCATTCCGTAGGTTGTCTTTTCACTCTGTTGATTTTATCCTTTGCTATGCAGAAGCTATTTAGTTTATATAATTTCATTTCTTTATTTTTTCTGTTGTTGCTTGTGCATTTTGGGGTTTTATCCATGAAGTCCTTGCCCAGTCCTATGTCTTGAGGTGTTTCCCCTATGTTTTCTTCAAGGAGATTTATAGTTTCAGGTCTTATATTTAAGGTTTTAGTCTATCCTGTGTAGATTTTGGAATATAGCAAGAGGTACAGGTCCAGTTTCATTCTTCTACACGTGGATATCCTGTTTTACCAGCACAATTTACTGAAGAGGCTGTCCTTTCCCTGATGTATATTCTTGATTCTTTTCTCAAAGATCAGTTGGATCTAGGTATCTGGGTTGATTTCTGGGTTTTCTATTCTGTTCCATTTTTCCAGTTGTCTGCTCACCAGCATTTGTTATTCTCAGGCTTTTTGATAATAGCCAGTCTAGCTGGAGTGAGGTGATATCTCAATGTGGTTTTAATTTGCATTTCCCTGATTATTAGTGATGTTGAGCNTTTTCCATGGAGGCTGTACCTACAGTTCCACCAACAGTGAAGGAGAGTTCTCTCTCCACATTCTCACCAGCATTTGTTATTCTCAGGCTTTTTGATAATAGCCAGTCTAGCTGGAGTGAGGTGATATCTCAATGTGGTTTTAATTTGCATTTCCCTGATTATTAGTGATGTTGAGCCTTTTTTTCATGTACCTGTTGGCCATTTGTATCTCTTCCTTTAAAAAATGTCTATTAAGCTCCTTTGCTCAATTTTTAATTGTGTTACTTGTTTTTTAATGTAAAGTTAGAGTTCGTTGTCTATTCTAGATATCGATTTCTTGTCAGATGTATAGTTTAAAAATATTTTCTTCCATTCCGTAGGTTGTCTTTTCACTCTGTTGATTTTATCCTTTGCTATGCAGAAGCTATTTAGTTTATATAATTTCATTTCTTTATTTTTTCTGTTGTTGCTTGTGCATTTTGGGGTTTTATCCATGAAGTCCTTGCCCAGTCCTATGTCTTGAGGTGTTTCCCCTATGTTTTCTTCAAGGAGATTTATAGTTTCAGGTCTTATATTTAAGGTTTTAGTCTATCCTGTGTAGATTTTGGAATATAGCAAGAGGTACAGGTCCAGTTTCATTCTTCTACACGTGGATATCCTGTTTTACCAGCACAATTTACTGAAGAGGCTGTCCTTTCCCTGATGTATATTCTTGATTCTTTTCTCAAAGATCAGTTGGATCTAGGTATCTGGGTTGATTTCTGGGTTTTCTATTCTGTTCCATTTTTCCAGTTGTCTGTTTTTATGCCAGTACCATGCTATTTTGGTTACTATAGCTTTATAGTATAGTTTGAAGTCAGGTAGTGTAGTGTCTCTGGTTTTATTTTTTTTCTTTTACTTTTTTGCTCTTGAATGCTTTGGCTATTCAGGGTCTTTTGCCATTCCATATGAATTTTAGGACTACTTTTTCTATTTCTATGTAGAATGTTATTGGTATTTTGATGCAGATTGTATTGAATCTGTAGATCATTTTGAGTAGTGTGAAATATTCTTTAGACCAATTATGCTCATATCCTATCCAAAATCTCTCATCAAAAATATTTTTAATGAGTATTGTATAATAGGAATATTTGTTATAGATTATTTTGTCTGACTACTATTCCTCTTAAAACTTGAGAAATGCTCTAGATGATAATGCACATTTCAAATGGCAATATATCCTCATTGAAAAGAAATACATAATTTCTATTTAACAACATCATAATAATAATGATTCTCAGTGTTAAGCAATCATATTGACCTGTTAAATCACTAGTATTCAATTTTATATAAATAGAGTGGTTTCCAGACTAAGGGCTTCAATATCTGGAGGCCACATTAAATATAGAGCAGATAGGTGAGGATTATAGTAAGGATAATCAAGCTGGTGTTGTCTGATTGAAGCATAATAATTTTAAAAAGTAAGTTATTCTTTTTTTTATCATTGATCTTTAATCATATTTACCAACTTTGTAATTATCTTAAGTTTAATACTGTAAAACAAAAACAAATACAGTCATGTATTGCTTAATGTTGAGGAAATGTTCTAAGAAATGCATCATCCGACTGGCCTCTAATTAATTATTTGTATGAACTACTATTTCTAACTTCCAATGCCTCCATATTTGGAGTCACAATGTTAGTCAAACTAACATTTTTGGAGATTCTCATTTTCATCTGAATCTGATTGTGTTTTTCTCAGCTCTGTTGGATTTTATTGCCAAACCTTTGTTGTTGTTGTTGTTGTTGTGTGAACATCACGGAGTTTACTTACACAAACCTAGATGGTATAGCCTACTACACACTTAGGCTACACGACATAGACTATTGCTCCCACCACCGTCTTACCTGCCATGTCTTTGACCAAAACATTAGTATGACTGCATAAGAAAAAAAAACAATTAGGAAGACAGCCATGAGCTATTCACAAAACCTAGGGAGTTATCAGGCTAAATAAATAACATAGTAAACTATTATCAAACATCTTCTCATGAATTTCTAAGTTCAAATTCTACTTATATGAGATGGCAGTGCTCCTCTGAAAAAAAGGTCTGACGTTTATTTACAGCAGTAGAAATTTCATTGCATTGATAAATTTTTTGTCTTCATCCATGGATAGATGGCTTGAGTCACTTGTAGTCCAACTGTATTTGAATTTCTACTCCTCATTGATTAAAAAATATAAACATATCTGAGTTCATTAGCAAGCCTCTATTTATGGCAGTTGAGACTGCATTTTGAACAAAGGATGTTGGATAAAAATCTATGAATTTACATAATGGAATCTATAAATGTAATGAATTAACTGCATTAGTATATTTGTTGCAGTAATTTACTTTTTCTTTTTAGATGGGAAAGAATGTTTTTAATTTTCCTTTAACAGACATTATTAATCTTGTTGACTTTGTGGCTAAAAGTGTTGTCAGATCTATTTACCACTCCAGATAAAAATGTCTTACATTTAAGCCTCTAGGGTAAAAAATGTCATGTGTATTTCTAAAAGATAGCTTTGAATATAAACAGAGATGTAGAAAATATCTAAAACATATCAATGGGAAATATAAACTATTATCTTACGGGTTTATTTGTAAGAAATGAAACAAAAAGTAAAACAGCATCAAAAACAAAATAAAAAATATATTAATACATAATCATACAAGATCATTTTTGGCCTCATATTTTTTATATTTGCAAACATAAGTTTAAAGGTAGAAGTCTTTGTTTTTAATTAATGATGTTGAAAGATAACAATTTGTGTGCTTTATTGCTATACAGTTGTAAAGTAGTATGTCTATTTTATAATTACAGTTTTTTAGAAATATATTAATTTAATTTAAAGTCTCTGAATTTTGGGAAACATATCTTCGCTATTAAATAGTTACAGATATCTGAATATTATTAGTATACTGAAAAAAAATACACACACACACACACACACACACAGATACTTTGACTTGTAAATGGCTAGTTAAACACCAATACTTACCTCCTCTCTGATCAAGAATAGACAGAATAGACTTTTACTTTCAGATGGTCAACATTTTGAAATTATGGAATCATATAAAAATAAAAGTGCAGCAATGCAAAAAAGCTGGAGGTTAAGCAGTAGCATATCCAAATAGTGAGCAGATTCTGGATGGCCTACAAACAACGAAGATTTGGCCATAAAATCCAACAGAGCTGAGAAACACAATCATATTCAGATGAAAATGAGAATCTCCAGAAATGTTAGTTTTTTCCCAGTGTGACTCCAAATATGGAGACATTGGAAGTTAGAAATAGTGGGTCATACAAATAATTAATTAGAGGCCAGTAGAATAGCTTTAGGGAACCAGTGCTCTTAGAGAAAATGTTTTCTGGCTTAAATACATAAAATCTCTTTCAAGTAGTTTATGACAAAATGATTTTGAGACTAACTAGAGAATATAATAGTAACCAAGGCAGCTTAGACTACAGATGGAAAGAAGTTTGTATTTCTTATTTATGTATTCATTTATCTTATTGAATCATAATTGATTATACATATTTTTGGGGTTCAATGTTGACATATGTTGATCAAATAAATATTATTAGCCTATATAGTATTACAAATCATACTTATTCTTTATGCCCCTTATTTAATCTCTCCCCATCCCCCCTCCCGCCTCCCGCCCCTCTGATAACCCTGGATTTCTTATCTCCTGCAAGAGTGACAGTTACTCTGTGGATTTGCTGCCTAGATGATCTGCCCAGTGCTGGGAGAGGGGCGTTCAGTTCTGACACTACTATTGTAGAGCAGCTGCTTCTTCTATCTCTCTGGAATGAACTTTGTGGAGAGAGACATTCTCTTCTTTTCTTTGGTCTCCACTGGTGACTCTCTTGTGTCAATGCACTCGAGTGGCTGGAGAGCCATCTGCATGGTGGTTGTGGCGTCTAGATGCCTTTGCGGCAACTGTGGCTATTGTGGGGGCTGTGGTGGGCCACCAACATGGAAGTGTTTTTGGCGTGCTCCTTGCCTGATTGCAGAGGGGAGGGGTTGGTCCCTGGATCCACCTATTTTTACATTCTAAGATGTTGTTGCGGAGCAGTTGGGTGGGAGGGGGAGAGGGGAAGGGGGAAGTAAATAGAATGGGAGAGGGAGGAAGGAGGGGGTCATGGTTGAGGCGCGTGGCACCCCCCTCATTTTTCCAGGGTAGACTGGGGGCTTCTGGTGGTGGCTGGTCATCATTAGGCTGGTTGCAGATGTTGCGGGAATGTGGCCTCAGTCCTCAGCCCTGTACTTCCCTGGCTCAGGAGCCCAAGGTAGTTCCTGCGGCAGCTGGGTGGTCATTGCTGGGCTGGCTGTGTGTGTTGAGGGGGCATGGCCGAGGCCTGAGGTCCCCCACTGTCCTGGCTCAGGAGCCCAGGAAGCTTCCTGTGGTGGTTCGGTGGTCATTGCTGGGCTGGTTGTGGGTGTCGGGGCATGGCTGAGGCCCCTGGCAATCCCCCCTCTCTGGCTTGGGGGCCCAGGGGGCTTCTGGTATTCTAGGTTTTACAGGTGTTTTTTGGTGAAGAGAGACATTTACTAGTTAATATCAAAGTTTGTCTGTGGTCTTTGGGTGTTTTGTTTTTACTTTCAGTTCTGTGTTGGATTATTCGCTACTTCCACTACTTAAACTCTGCATTGGAACTAATTTGTTGTCCTTTGCTTACTTCTAAAATGAGGGAACTTCCTGGGGGGACCAGTACTGGAGCCCTGTGGTTGAGCTAAATTGCTGTTTTGCTGCTGATTCTCTGGGGAAGGCTTTTTGTACAGCTCAGGTTTTAATGGTTGACTTTGTAGGTACTTCCAGGTCTCCTGAAATCTAATACACCTGGTTGTGTAGAAAGTCTGGGAGGACCTGAGTCTTTTCAGCAAACTGCTCCCACTACAGATCTATATTCCTGACCAGTCTACACAGAGTGGGCCTGTGCTAATTGGAAGGCAGATCAGCTGTCCTTACTGTGCCCCAGTGTTCCCCAGTGTCCCGTCTCCTCTACTTCCCATACTCCAAACACTTCCCATGGGACAGGCTGTGTGCTGGTTCCTTGTGATAACTCACTGGCCTCCGAATGGCTCCTGTTTTCAGTTGTTGTAGCTATTCACTCCTCTGTGGGTGCATGGGAACACTGTTAGTGGTGTTGCTGGCCTGGGGGCCACCAAGGCCCTCTTCTCCCCTGCTGCCTTCAAGCAACTTCATAGGAAGGGCACAGCAGCGGCTTTTGTTATCTCTTGCTCTGTGTGCTCACCAGGGCCAGCCTTGAAGTGGCCTGGATTTGAATTGGTGGGAACGATCCTTTCTTTCTCTCATCATAGCTTCTCCCACCTTCATGAACCCTGTAGGTCTCTCCTCCTCTTCCCCTGAACTCTAGCAGCCCGAGCTTGGCTGTCTTGCTTTTCAACAGTTGTAAATTGGTTGATTTGTGGGAGAAACTGACACTGGGGACTGTCTATTCTGCCATCTTGACCAGAAGCCCCAGAAGCTTGTATTTCTAAACCCAAACTCAGGAAAAATATGCATAAGTAAAAAAAAAAAAAAAAAAAAAAAAAAAAATCTGTATTTGTTTTCTATCACTGCAAAATAAATTGCCACAAATGTAGTGGCTTTAAATAATATCCACTTATTATATCGCAGTTCTGTAGGTTGAAAGTCTAGGTAGCTCTGCTTAGCTTAGGGTCTCACAAGGTAAAGTCAGGGTAGCCCCCAACCTGGGCTTTTTCTTTAGCCTAAGGGACAGTCTACTTCCAGACTTATTCAGTTTACAGCAGAATCCCATTCTTGCAGTTGTAGAAGAGAGGGCTCTATTTCCTTTATTGCTATCAGTTGTAAATCACTCTCAGCTCCCAGAGGCTATCCACATTCCTAGTCGTGTGCTCCCCTCATTCTCTCTGATTTTTTCTTCTGCCTCAGCTCTTTTGCTCCCTTTTCTGCCTCTACTATTAAATGCTCATTTAATCTAGAGGGCCCACTAGGGTAATCTCCCTGTTTTAAGATCGCTGATCAGTAATCTTCATTATATCAGCAAAACATTTTCACCATATAAACAAAAATATCCACAGTATCAAAGATTAGGGTGTGGGAATCTAGTTGGGGGCCATAATTCTGCCTATAACTGAAATAATTTATTAACCACTTCCACCCCTTAGTCAGTATCAAAATTCCTCCAATTAGTAGCTGCATCTGTTTTCAGGTGAGCAGAAATTTTCATTGCCCAGGGGAAATATATTTGAACTTTGAACAAAATTGATCTGTTGTTTTAAAACATAAGCATGCAAGAACTATCAAATATTTTAAAAGAAATTAGCTGAATAAAACATATTAATGTGTTTTGGAATCAGTAGAACAGTTTATGTGAAAGAGTAAATGACAAAAATTAAGAAATTTTAAATAAATAGAATCAGAGAGAATTTAAAGATAAACAGAATAGTCTATAATTAAAAATAAACAAAATTTACAAAAATTAAATATATTTGTGAAATATACACAAACACACACATCCCACATATAGCTAAAATCTCAATAAGAGAAGAAAAGAAACAGCTGAAAATCAAATACATAAGGCCAGAGAATGAGTCAATGGATTCTTTTAGAATTTCATAATAAACTGAAAAAGAAAATAAACAGTACAAAAAAATAGTTGAAAGTTTCAACTGATCCAACAGAAATTTTAGAATATGAGAAAATGTAATGTAGTAAATAAAGAAATGTGGGAAGAAGATAGATACAATTTAATAAATGGAAAAATAAATCCCATAAATAAATGAGTAGTCAAGACTTTAGGTTAAAAAGTTTACTTAGTGACAATAAGAAATAAATATAAGAACCAAAATTATTCACATTTTTGGAAAAAAAAATTCTCTCTGAGCCTAAAACAAATCTTATGAACTATATGCAATCAAATACATGAATAGGAATCAACACTGATCAGCCAGTAGAAACAAACAGGCAAAACAGTCTTGCTCTGGTTTGAAAGTGCCTCTGAAAGTTTATGTGTTGGAAATTTAATCTCCAATGCAAAGATGTTAAGAGATGGGACCTTTAAGAACTGATTAGGTCATAAGAGCTCTGACCTCATGAATAAATTAATGTTGTTACTGCAGAAGCAGGTTAGTAGTTGTGAGAGTGGATTCCTAATAAAAGGATGGGTTTGGCTCCCTCCCCGCACCCCACTTTCTCCTTTCTGCCTTCCACCATGAGATGATGGAACTAGAAGACCTTTGCCAGATGAAGGACCCTTGACCTTGGACTCCCCAGCCTCCAAAACTGTAAGAAATAAATCTTGTTTTTATCTAAATTACCCAGTCTCAGGGGTTCTGGTATAGCAACAAGAAATTGATTAAGACAATTCTTATCTGCACCAATAGATGATAATAGAGAAAACATCAAAATTTTTGATGTTTTGAGAAAAAAATCTAAATTTAGAGAACACTGCTTCTAGAAAAAATGTTCTCTCTATATAATTTTTAACAATTAAGGTATTTTCAGCCATAAAGAAGATTTAGAAAGTATAGGAGTCAATATATTTCTGAAAAGAATAATTAATCATTTATTCCAGCAAAAGAAATAAAATAAATTAAAATTTAATAAGATGAAAGATGCTTGATATAGAAAAGAAGTTTGGATAATATAAAACTATATAACATGTAATTAAGTTTATATATGTATTGATAAGATAGCTCTTGTTCTTAAGGGGGTAGTTAAAACAAGATACCTTAAAAAATGTGATACCATATTGTAAAGTAATATTATAATGATACTCACATACTTTTAAAAATCTAGCTATTTATACAAAGCATAGGAAATAATGAGAAAACCAAGAGAAAGCCATAAAAGCATGCATGGTAATAATTTTCAGGGTTGTAGGTTTTAATTATTGCCTAACTGTAGATAATAATAATTTTAAAAATTTGCATATGTAGAAAATTTGTAATAATTTGATATTACAGGAGCTAAGGGAATTAGTCAGGAGAATGATAGTGAATGATAGACAAGGATTTGCAGAGATTCTTCCAGGATTGAGGGCATAATATTAACCTCCAACTTGAGCAG
>NW_007733001.1:107802-109133 GCF_000696425.1 Galeopterus variegatus | reverse complement strand
CAAGGATTTGCAGAGATTCTTCCAGGATTGAGGGCATAATATTAACCTCCAACTTGAGCAGATCTTACCCAGAGTTTTAGGTGGAAAAAGCCTGAAAACCATCCTGTGTGGCACAGTAGAAAAAACGAACAAACAAAAAACATAAAATTACTCATCATGCAAGCCCTGGAAAGATCTAGAAGTCATTTGTCATTCTTGGCATTTTGTTAAAGGAAGCCACTTCTACACAAAGAGGACAGACATTTTCCACCAGAGTGAGAGAGAAACTGGATGTCTGATGGCCAGGTTGGAATGTGCCTTGTGGTTTCTAGATCTCAAGAAATGCCCTAAGTTGAAGTTGCAAACAGAACAGATTTTGTTTGCCAAACCAGGCAGTATAGAAACTGTTGATCTGTTTTTGAAAAGTGAGAAAGAATTAGTGTTTATGAAGATTTAGCTGGTTGGTATGCAACAAATCTTTATATATTTTGAACCTGTGATTTTGAAATAGATATTATAATTTATAGAATTGTAAGTGTGAAGCAACTTCTTATCATGGGTAAAGGACCACCTATGCATGTGCTAAAAAGGCCCTCTAAAAGTTGGTGGAATAACATATACAGTCACATCGTGCTACAGTGGCATTCCATACTACCATCTACACCGTGAAGGAGGAGAAACATTCAGGGCATTTTAATTGTTGGTTAAATAAAATATTGTCTTTTGGGCTATCTTCAAGATAGCTACCAGATGAAATGTGAGGATATTTGGGGAGTAATGCAAGATCTGCTGTAACATTTCCAAGCTGGCATGCATCTGGTCACTAAACAGCTTTTACAACATTTTAACAAAATTGTATGGCAATATTGTCTAGAGAGAAAATATTCACAAAATTTGAGATTTAAAATACAGAGTTAGAGCTCAGGAAGTGGTGGAATAAGAATCCCCAGACCCTCCTTTCCCCCATGGAGATGCAGATTCAACCATACATGAACCAATTTCCTTTGTGAGAAATCCAGAAGCCAATTAAGGGAGGCTCCTGCATCTCAGGTGAGTGTAAAACAAGCTGCATTGATGTTGGTAGGAAAATATGTGATCCCCACTCACCACAGTCCTTCACCTGGCTCAGGGCTGCACAGTAGGAAGAGAACACCCAGCCCATGACTTCTCCCTATGGGGGAAAAGAGAAGACTAAAACTTTCATTCAATGAATGGACATTTTAGGTAGTTGCCTAAGGAACTAGTTTCTGAGATTATAAACTCCTGAAAAGAGAAACTGGCAAATCTGTCTAGCTGGGAATTTATATGCACAAATCCAGAGAAGATACACCCACAGAAAAAATTTTGGAGGG
>NW_007733001.1:105188-106327 GCF_000696425.1 Galeopterus variegatus | reverse complement strand
TTAAAGAGTGAAAATATTAATAAGACCACATTTCTGGAATTACATAAGAGAATTAAAGAATGTAATAAAAATCATTTTCCGTACTGATAAAAATAGCAATATTCAGATGTAAAAGCAATGTCTCTGATAAACCATGAAATAGCAAATTGTTTAGTGATGGAGTTTGGATGTATTGTCCTCCCAGAACTCATGTGGAAATCTGATCCCCCGTGTGGCAGTTTGAATTGCAGGGGGCGGATCCCTTATGAATGGATTAGTGCTCTCTCTGCAGGGAGGGAGGTAGGGAGTGAGTCCTCCCTCTATTAGTTTCCTGGAGAGTTGGTTGATTAAAAGACCTGGCACTTTCTCTCTCTCTCTCTCTCTCTCTCTCTTTCTCTCTTTTGCTTCCCCTCACCATGTGATCTGNAGCTGGGAATTTATATGCACAAATCCAGAGAAGATACACCCACAGAAAAAATTTTGGAGGGCGTCAGAATCAGGCCCACCTGATTGCTGAAGGTCTTTTCTGTTGCGTGAAACCCATTTGTGACAACTGAGAGAAATAGCTGTTTTTTTTTCCAATATACAGATTTCAACATAAAGTTACCAGGCACACAAAAAAACAAGAAAAATGGTCCTGCCAAAGGGACAAAACAAATCTCCAGAAACTGACCCTAAATAAATGAAGGTATATAAATTACCTGAGAGAGAATTCAAATAATCATCATAAAGATGCTTAACAAGCTCAGGAAAACAATATACAAAGTGAGATTTCATAGAGCAAACGTGTTAACCTTATGGTTAAAGACAATTAGTGATGTTTTAGTGTGGACTAAAACTTACTACTACTGCATATAAAAATAATTGGAATGGAGAGTAGTAATTTTCTGGGTATAGATTTTTGAAAGGAAACACTGGAATTTAGAGATATTACCAAATAGCCCTTTTGACCAACCCTCATTATGAGTGTGTTATGACAGCTTAGGGGCATAGGCTACTTTGTGCAAACATTAGAAGTACTGCAAATGATCTGAGGCAAAGCGTGCCACTCTTAATTGAAATATGAATTAAAAATGTCAAAATT
The DNA here is from genome assembly GCF_000696425.1 of Galeopterus variegatus. Taxonomy (NCBI): domain Eukaryota; kingdom Metazoa; phylum Chordata; class Mammalia; order Dermoptera; family Cynocephalidae; genus Galeopterus; species Galeopterus variegatus. The sequence goes on along the minus strand of NW_007733001.1, from coordinate 105,264 downwards.
GGTCCACAAGCTTATTTAAAGTTATACACTTTTAACTAGCTATCTCAAGCTAATTGTGAATTATGAGGCTAAAAAT
>NW_007733001.1:101230-104011 GCF_000696425.1 Galeopterus variegatus | reverse complement strand
TCTCTCTCTCTCTCTCTCTCTCTCTCTTTCTCTCTTTTGCTTCCCCTCACCATGTGATCTGCTTGTACCCATCAGCTGCCTGACACTTTCAGCCATGAGTAGAAGCAGCCTGAGGCCTGCGCCAGGTGCAGCTGTCCCAGAATCGTAAGCCAAATAAAACTCTGTACTTTATAAATTACTCAGTCTCAGGCATTCTGTTATAGCGACACAAAATGGACTAATACACTTTGTATTTGTGCTTCTAATCAAATGTTTTCACATATTTTTATACTTAAAGGTAATTACACTTACAAGTCACCTTGCAAAGAAAGAGACTCTGAGACTGTTTAAATATGAACCTGATCACTGAATCAAAACACACTATTTTTCTGACTTCCAATATTTATTTACTATGGTTCCTAGGTTTCCCAGTATCGGTACCTATTATAAGGTTATTGTAAGAATATGTGAGCTTTATGTAGGTATTTATTGAGGTACAGAGTTGCTCCAAACTCAAATAATATTACCAGAATGTATTTTATATGTTAAGAATTTTCTGTATAGATTATTTTTCCTGATTTATGGACAATTATAAAACCATGAGACTGAGAATGTTGGTAACCATTATAAATATAATGGTAAATATAAAGTGGTCTTGTAAAACAGAAACAATAAGCAGTACATGAATAAACAGTAATGAAAGTAATACAAATATATAACAAATTTAAAATATTTGCTCATTTTTCTTGTATGTAAGGTAGAATGTTTATAAATTGGAAACACCTTTTTAAAATGTACTTGACATGCATGAAGAGTTTGAAACATAGACATAACATTTAATTTTTAACCTGGTAAGCCAATTTTAGAGCATTTCTTCTGGGAAATGTGACAGACATTTTTTTTTTCCCCCTCAATACAACTTCATGCATAAAGGAAAAAAGTGATATTTAACATTATGCACTACTAAGAATCTTTTCATCTTATGAAATACACAAAATTTTAAAATTGTTTTAAATATATATTTAATAGTATGTGATAAGTTACCATATGCTGTTAAATAGAGAAGTAGGCTGCACAGCTGAATAACCCAAGTTGTATTAGTAAATATATAAGCATGTACACACATACTGTCTTTCTCTCTCTCTCTCTTACACACACACACACCAAAAAAAGACTGAAAAATGTGCACTAAACATTCATTAATAGGTGGCCATTATTTCTTTAAATATTTTTTCTCTTTCCTCTTTTGTATTGGAGTCTCCTTTTCAGACTCCAATTATACATGCCTATTAGGTCATTTGAAGATATGCCTCACTACTCATTGATTCCCCATTAATTATTTTTCACTCCTCTTTCTAAGATTAATTTTGTAATTCAAAATTAATGTTTCAAAATTAATGTTTAAATTAATGTTTAACTAATTCAAAATTAATGTTTCTCTTATTACATTTTTATAACCATCATTCCTATTGCAGTGTCTAATCTGCTGTTAATCTCAGCCAGTATATATATTTTTTAATATAGTGTGGTTTTCATCTCTAACAATTTGATTTGTTTTTATTATATCTTTCATATCTATACTGAATGTGCTCAAACTTTCATATAGTATTTTTAACACATGGAAGATTTACAAAATTTTAGTGTATGTTTCAGTTTGAGTCTGTCTCACATTATTTACTTTTTTTCCCCATATGGGTTATATTTTCCTGCTTCCTTTCTGTGCTTGGTAAATTTTGATTACATTACAGATATTGTGAGTTTTACTTTGTTTTCCTATAAGTACTATTGAAATTTGTTCTGCAATATAGTTAAATTGCTTGAAAACTGATTCTCCTGAGTCTTCCTTTTAAAGTTTGTTTGGTCGTATCATAACAGACCATAGTCTCAGGCTAATTATTCACCTCTATTGAGGCAGAATCCTTGAATACTCCACCTAATGGCTATGAATCATGAGCTTTTCTAAATCTTCTCTAATCCTTATAGTGTTTCTTCCCGCAGATCAGCGTAGTTTCCTCACATGCCTGCACTGATCTCTACACTGCTAAATATTCAAGGGGACCTTCTGTGGATCTCTGGATTTCTTGCTCTGTGCAGTTCTCTCCTCTAAGGCACTCTGCCTTGCAAACTCAAATGTATTCTCTCCCTGTACAATCAGCCACCTACAACATGTCACTTGGAGAATTTTTAAATGCCGACTGAGTTCCTCTACCAGCTGTGTGGTCTTGAAGTACTCACAGGGCAGCAGGCTGGGGCAACTGTGAACTTCATCTTTGTTTTCCATCATTTAGAGATTGGTGATCTCCACTTTCCGATAGCCATTGTCTTGAAACTGTTGTTTTTGAAATATGTTTTTACCTTGTTGTTTTGTGGGAGCCCCAAATCTGAAAGGGTACTCATGAAGTGTTCGCCTATTCCAAAAAACTCACCTGCTGTTACAATAGGTAGAGACATCAGTTTATTAGACTTACGGGAGGTGCTGATGGCAGCCAGTCAGCTAGAAATCTGCCCCACCAGGGGGTACATACAACAGTTATATAGTGAACAGATCGAAGTAGAGGTATAAATCATCTGCATGCTTATGTGTAGACCTTCATTCAATTCAGAGAGCGTGGGAGACCCGGCTGAGTAGATAAGTTAACTTACTTGCTACCCTCCTGGCACCAGAGTGCTTTCACACCAGCGTGTCAATTTACTTAGGGTCCTGCTTCCTCCAGTCTTCTGTTTGTCTTAAAGGAGACCATGTCTTTCCTTGGGTAACTACCTTGGCCAGGGTGGTTTTGCAGGTGGGATGGGGAACTCTGG
>NW_007733001.1:99383-100598 GCF_000696425.1 Galeopterus variegatus | reverse complement strand
GTCTTTCCTTGGGTAACTACCTTGGCCAGGGTGGTTTTGCAGGTGGGATGGGGAACTCTGGCATGAACAGGGAGAGAGAAATAAGTCTACATCCAGCATTTCTCTTACACTTGTGTTTTTTTCTCTATTTTATCTTGACTTACGATATCACAAAATTAAGACTATCATGGAAGCCTACTAGCATGGGCTGTATTTTTTAACCCCTAAGGAAAATGCTTTTACTGAAATACATGTAATTATTATTTCACTGCCCTAAATTAGTATAGAAAATCTCTAAAAGAGAAATCACTTTTAGGTAGAAGAGTATTGTCAATGTCATTTTTATTACAGTCTTTACTATTGTCTTTCTGTAAACCCATTTGAAGATTTTAACACACACACACAAAAAAACTCAGTGCAATAAATAGTGAATAGTTGGACTCACCTCTGTAACTGGACATTTATGTAATTTTTTTTCCTACCTAAAAATACAGGTTCAGATCTGTAATTTGACAGGTTCAGATGTGTGCTGTGGGTAATAATCTCTTGAATTTGTTATTTTTCTGATGACTATTGTTACCTTGTCCATATCCTTTCAGTGATTTTTGGTCAGACTAAATATACTGATAGATTAAGACAGACAGGTAGATAAATTGGTAGTTATTTGCCCTTGCCTGACTTTTCTAAACTGAATTTCTTGCTTGCCTGGTTCAACATTTTCCACCTGATACTTTTAGACATATTTAGTTCTATATAATTAATCTCTTGTATGCCCACCAGTGAAATCTGCCAGAACTGTCTTACCCTAACAGATTTTTGGATTTGGCTTCTTTTCCCCAGCCATATCCTGCTGTTCCTCATCCCTCTGTATGACCATGACAGTGCCCTGAAGGAAGGGTTGTGCCAAACAATGAGCTGAAGGGAGAATAACTAAAGTCATTCAATTATCAAGTGTTTATGGAGGATCAAGTATGAGCCAGGAATTGTGCTGCGTTATGAAGATATGACAGTGAAACTGACAAATATAAAATTTTCTCTCACAAAAATAAAAGTGTCAAAATGTATTGCTTTGAATGTACTTCTGATAAACCCATCCAGGGTAAATGCAGGAGACTGTTCTGATACAGGAAAAGTAGGACATGTTCTTTAATTTAAGTTTATTAAATTATTTAATTTAGGTTTATTTTCTAAGTATTTTAAAAATATGTAATCAGAAAATTTGCCTATAAGAATACA
>NW_007733001.1:97768-99119 GCF_000696425.1 Galeopterus variegatus | reverse complement strand
AGTAGGATATGTTCTTTAATTTAAGTTTATTAAATTATTTAAGTTAGGTTTATTTTCTAAGTATTTTAAAAATATGTAATCAGAAAATTTGCCTATAAGAATACATGGATGTTGCATGTATAATAATAAAAAAAAGTTTTTATCAGTGAAAATTTGAGCAACAAGTCTCTTATTCAAAAGGAAAACTTATTGGAAAGAAACCAGGCATCCTTATCAGAAACTTATGAACTGTGATTATTCCAGTTAACCTAAATATTCATGTCACAACTACAATAGATTGACTTATTGTCATCTTAATATATAGAGAGAGGAAGAGGATAAGTTTAAATGAAAATTGGAATAGATAAGTTTTGGGGTGGAAAAAGGAAAGTAGAGGCAGAAATGTAGACATGCTATTATAAACTTTTAGGTTGCTTACCAGTTGTCTAGGTGAAGGAATAATATTAAGACTTCACAGCTGATAATATTTATGTGCAAAGAAAGTAATTAAAACATAGAACAAGGTATTCAAGTTATTCTTTCTCGTTGTGAGACTGAGTAGTGAACAAGAATGAATTATCTCTATCTTCATAGATCATGCATTATAATAAGGAATAGAGGTATCACACACAAACACCCATAAACATACCAGCTAATAACGTTTATTTTAAGAAAAATGGGTAGAGTGGGCAAAAACAACATTCTCATTTTCTTTTGAAACCTGAACTTTTTGTTCATATTTTTAATGACTGGAAAGGCCAAAAATTTTTAGGAAAAATAACTATTTTCCACTAATGAAGATTTTTGTGAAAAAAACCTATTTCATTCATAAATTAACTTAATATTGGTTTGCATCAGAGCATGCTTTTTTTCCTAGTTTATGTTTTTCCTAAATATTTATAAACAGATATTAGATAAATAAACTTTTGTTTCTCTATGTGTATTTTATGTTTTTATCCTGCTATGGTAATTCAGGATTGAATACCATTGTCTGTGCTTCATGGAGTTCCCATGACTATCACAGAATAGCTTAAGCAAGATACAGAGGTACAACACTGGAGAATGATTATCTGTTAGAGATGACAAAATAGACTCATTCAAATGAGATGACTCTTTTCAATGATATTTTCTTAGTGTTTATTATTTTAAGAAAATGCACACAGTTTTGAAAAAGTATATTTCATTAAATTACTTGAATCTAAACACATGTTTTGAGTCACTAAAGATGACTGCATGAGAAAGTTATTGTTCCTCATGTTTAAACAATTGCATGTATGCTGTGTTTTATAGAATTCAAAATACATTCCAGAAGTGAGTTCTGGAAAAGAAAATATAAGACTGGTGAGAGGAAAAGGTTATGGTGACTGCCAGG
>NW_007733001.1:95118-97758 GCF_000696425.1 Galeopterus variegatus | reverse complement strand
CTCATTCAAATGAGATGACTCTTTTCAATGATATTTTCTTAGTGTTTATTATTTTAAGAAAATGCACACAGTTTTGAAAAAGTATATTTCATTAAATTACTTGAATCTAAACACATGTTTTGAGTCACTAAAGATGACTGCATGAGAAAGTTATTGTTCCTCGTGTTTAAACAATTGCATGTATGCTGTGTTTTATAGAATTCAAAATACATTCCAGAAGTGAGTTCTGGAAAAGAAAATATAAGACTGGTGAGAGGAAAAGGTTATGGTGACTGCCAGGAATAAACCAATAAAAGTTGTTGGGGAGAGATGCTCTTAGTGCTTGAAGTTGGGATTTGATTGAAATAGAAAGAAGAAAATAGTGGTATAAAAGCTACTTAATTAAGGGTCTCTAAAAGGAAAAGGTTGACTGTTTTGATTTTTGTTAGTTTTGTTTTTTGATTTTCTTTTCTTAATTTAGAAAACAAGAAATATGAAGAGATTGGGGCTTAAGACAAACTTCTGTTAATGTCAATAAATTAAACTCCTTAATTTCCCTACTTTTATTATTTAAATTATTTAAAACCTCTATGGAAAGAAGATGCAAATGACAGAAATTAGGAAATTAAACATGGGCCTCCATGTTAAAGTAATAAAAACAGTAGTGATATGATGCATCATATGTGATTATTATTTATTGAGGAGTTACTCTATGGAAAGAAGATGCAAATGACAGAAATTAGGAAATTAAACATGGGCCTCCATGTTAAAATAATAAAAACAGTAGTGATATGATGCATCATATGTGATTATTATTTATTGAGGAGTTATTGTATGTCAAGCAATCATACTAAGGGTTTTATTTACATTATTTCCTTTATTTCTCAAAATAACAGCATGAGGTAAGCATTAGAATAGAAACTAAGGACAATTAAGTAACTTGCTGCAGACTCAGGAAAATTCAAGACATCAGCCTAACATTTTCCCAGTGGAGATTAGAGGGGATAAAATGACTGAATCGCCATTCTATTGTTCTTGAGTGAGGATTTCCATGGTCTGCGTTGCTCTGGTTAGATATTGTCTTTGCTTTGTGCTGCTATTACAGAATACTTTGGGTAATTTATAATGAACAGAAATGGGTAATTTATAATAAACAGAAACATATTGGCTCCCAGTTCTGGAGGGTGGGACATCTAAGATTGAGGGTCTGACGTCTTCCCAGAGCCTTCTTGCTGTGTCATCATATGGAGGAGGGACAAAGAAAGGGTGAGAGAGAACAAGACAGGGGCAAAATGGACCTTTTATAAGAGCACTAATCTCATCCATTAAGGTGGAGCCCTCATGATCTAGTCACTTTTTAAATGTCCCACCTCTTAATACTATTGCAATAGAAATTAAATTTTAATATGAGTTTTAGGGGTGACAAATATTCAGTCCATAGCAGATATTATGCTTATTTTTTTCTTCCAAGAAAGAAAGTTAGGAATATTCCCTGAATTTCATTATTATTGTTTTCTTTGGATATCACATTGAGCCCCAAATTTCTTGCAGGAATAACATAGTAAATGGGTTGAGTCATGAAGGGGTTAAAGTGTAAACAGTCTTTTACACTTAAGAATGTGTCTGTCTCCTAATGCAAGCAGCAAAATCAGCCGGCACCAGCTGTGCCCAACTTCCCTTCAATCGGAGTACTAAGCCAGCTCAGATGCCCTGGGCTTTTCTGTCAGCAAGAGTAGCAGTGTGAGATATTACTTGGCCTTACATTTAGTAAGTAATTCATAGAGAGGCAAGGCTTTATATGAACACTGGCAGCTCTCTGTCCCTTAGGCTCCTGTAGACCTAAACCTTTTTCCTAATCACACAGATAAACCATTTATTTTGAGAACTGATTCAAATCAATATATCTTCAAGAAAGGATTCAAATCAATTTCCCTATTTTAGTGACAAAGAAAAATAATGTCATCAAATATGGAATTAATTAGGTAGTAAATATTAGATAACATGGAAGAAAATGTCAAAGTAGGAAGGCAATTTTATTTCTTCAATTTTATTTAAAATTGTAATCTTCCATGTAGTGATCTTATAAATCACTATTTATATAATAAATGGTAGAATTCCTGTAACAGATTTTTTAAAACAGACATTTCCAGAACTTGAATTGTAATTGCTTTCTGGCTTCTTGGATATTTCTATCAAGAGAAAAAGTTGATATGCCCAGCTACAATTTATAAGCATGCACTACGGCTTTCGGGTAGTAGCAATTCAAATGACAAAACCAATATCCATACAGGTGATCATAATCACCAGCCTCTGGATTAGAAATCCTTGAAATCTTTCACTTTTCATAAACATTGACATGGTGCAATCTTCATCTGAGAGTAGTAATAACACCAACAATGTCCCTGAAATGAGTTAACAGAAAGGAAAGAAAAAAATGATATGTTCTGCCAATTAGAATGAAAGGTGGACAAAGAGAGAGATAAAAACTTACTTTTATATTTGGTGGTATACTTCTGTTCAGTAAAAAAATCAAGGAGGGGAGAGATGGAATGAAGATTTAAAATATATAAGATAGTATTTCTAAATATTTTAGTTTATGATGTTATTACCGGACCAAAAAAAAAAAAAAAAGGTTGCTTCTTGGTAATTGTCTCTCCTAAG
>NW_007733001.1:91224-94118 GCF_000696425.1 Galeopterus variegatus | reverse complement strand
AAAAAAAAAAAAAAAAGGTTGCTTCTTGGTAATTGTCTCTCCTAAGTCAATATTTCCCAAACTTTAATTTAACTAATAATGACCTGGAGTTTTTGGTAAAATATGGAGTCTTAGACCCTACTCTCAGAGATTCTAAATGAATATTGATTAGGGTGAAATAATTTGCATTTTTAGCAAACTTACAGTTGTTGTTCATGCTCTCTATTTGTACTTTCAGTAGGCAGAGTAATGACCTCCCAAAGACATCTATGTCCTAATCCCTGGAACCTGTGAATATGCTGGGCTACATGGCAAAGGAGAATTCAAATTTGCAAGTGAAATTAAAGTTGCTAGTCAATTTACTTTAAATTAAGGAGATTATCCTGGATCATCCACATAGGTACACTGTAATCACAAAGATTCTTAAGCAAGGAGGAGGGTNTCTATTTGTACTTTCAGTAGGCAGAGTAATGACCTCCCAAAGACATCTATGTCCTAATCCCTGGAACCTGTGAATATGCTGGGCTACATGGCAAAGGAGAATTCAAATTTGCAAGTGAAATTAAAGTTGCTAGTCAATTTACTTTAAATTAAGGAGATTATCCTGGATCATCCACATAGGTACACTGTAATCACAAAGATTCTTAAGCAAGGAGGAGGGTAGTAAAGGAGTCAGAATGAGAAAGAGATGACATCCTGAGAAATACTGGCCTGGCTATTGCTGGCTTGAAGACGGAAGGAGCCATGAGTCAAAGAATGTGTATAGTCTCTAGAAGCTGAAAACGTCAAGAAAATTGAATCTCCTCTAAAACCTCCATAAAAGAAATGCAACCCTGCTGACACCTTACTTTTAGTCCTGAGACATTCATTTTAAGCTTCTGACCACAAGAACTGTAAGATAATAAATGTGTATTGCTTTATGCCAGTAAAATTATTGTAATATGTTGCCACAGCAAAAAGAAACTAATAAGATAGACCATACTTTGAATAGCAAAAATCTAAACCACGATAACTCTTCTGTCCATGATTTCATTAACTGGGGCACTGGTGAATTCAAGAATGTTAGTGACAATTATCAGTAGTCTTTCCTAGCAACAATTTAACGTATGCAGGATTCTAATTTGCTGTTTAAAACAATGATACTGACTATATAAACCACAATGGCCAATTATACTGATCCAGGCATATCTATTTAATAAAAGAAAGACCATGTTGAACATGAGCTGTGTTAAAAATGAGAATAGAAGNGTGTTCTTTATAACATCCAAGCTGCAGATATTTCAGATTACCATATAATCTGTTTGTCTTCTTAAGGCATGGTCCCGAAAAAAGAAAAAAAAGGACTTTAGGACCTGTAGTATGTTCTCTTACTTTTCCAATAATGTCAGTACCCTAAGCAATGTTATAGTATTTTAAATTACTAGAGAATAATTCCTTTGGATTCATCTGACTGAAGAATTGTGATGCATCTAAATGTCAGTGAGAAATAAATAAAAATCATTTTCAGTAGGGGGTTATATGACTTTTTTAGATTCACTCTCATCCTGATCTTGAAAGTTAGAATAGCATCTAGAATCATTGAATCATTGAAAGGTATATTTGATTTGGAAAGAAAGGACAAAAAAAAAAACTTATTTAATAAACATATATTGTCTATTGGTTCAGGTGCTATTCATCCATTTATTGTTCATTAACTTAGTGAGCAAATACATATTGAATTTCTATGCTATGCCAGGCACTTAAGAACTGCTCCATAAGACTTAGGTAGGAGATTCATAATTAAAGGATGACACTGCTGCATTCAGGCATTTTATATGTGTCAGGGATATAGATATTAAAACATACTGATTAAAATGTATAGTATGTTAATAGTGATAAACAGAGGGAAAAAATAAGGAAAAGATCATAGAAAGTGGGAATGTTTCACTTTTAAATAATATTGTCAGGAGAGCCTTCTCCAGTAAAAAGGTAACATTTGAATAAACACAAAATTAAGTGAGGGAGTGAGCTATGCACATAACCGGGGATGTAAAGTTTCATCAAAGAGAAGAACATGTACTAATAATATTTTGAGTTGGGTTAATTCCTGCAGTTTTATATTAGAAACTGAAGACTGATGTAGTAGGAAGATAAAGCAAGTGAGAATTGGAGAAATGGAAAAAAAAAATCCAAGAGATCATGAAAGAACAGTCATGTAGGGTCTTTCCAATCATTGCAGACTTTGGATTTTACTCAGAGTAACACAGAAATTCAATCAAGGACCTTGAACTGAGACAGAGCAGTTTATATATGGAAAACCCTTTCTTGCTGCTTCATTTAGAATAAATTAAAAGGGAAGAGAAATTGAAACATGGAGACCCCTTAAGATTCCAGTGAATAACTAGTAGGTATGTGATGGTAGCTTGGGCAAGATTTCATTATTAAGGGTGATTATATGTAGTTGAATTCTGGATATATTTTAAGGATAGAACCAAGAAGACTTTCAGGTAGGTTAAGTACAGGGATTGGAAGAGAAAGACAAAAGTTAAGAATGACTGAAATTATTTTGACTGATCCACTAAAAGAATAGTATTTCTGTCAACCAAGATGGAAATGATGGCAGGGGAAACAGGAAGGGGAAGACCTAGAGTTCCATTTTTGACTTACCAAATTGCAGATGCTTGTTTGTTATGGGATTGTAGACTTTGAGTAGGCAATTGAACATATGACACTGAAGTTCAGAAGGAAGGTTCAGGCTGAAATATAAATTGGATTCAGTTTATTGATGTTTTTGTAAGTGTGAGCCCTCTAGCTCTCCTAAATTAACAAGTTAGAAAAATAAGGAGAAATTTTCAAGGAAATTACGAAGAGAAGCAAGTGAGATTGAAGAGAAGAAAGCTGTGTACTGTATGTTGAGTAGGTTCAGGGTTTCTAGT
>NW_007733001.1:88857-90044 GCF_000696425.1 Galeopterus variegatus | reverse complement strand
ATATCTCTGCTTAGTGATTGTCCAGTGTCTAGGGATAGTTTAAGGAGAAATTTGTCGTCATCGAAAGACGGATTTAAAAATAAAGGAAACAGACCTTCATTAATAACTAATATTTTCATCTTATTTATTCTGAGTTTTTATCAATTTTTTTAGATATTTTTGAGTTTCATTTTTTACATGTAAAATGTAGATAAACATATTTAAGTACATTTATTTCATTTTCTTTTTAAAGATTGAAAGTATCAGGAAAAATACAATAAACTTGGGTATTAGCAGAAGAGATTACTGAGAGTTCATTCAGTGCGGTGTAAGGGCTTACACCTTTAGTTGGTTTTCTATTTGCTAGACAATTTTTTTAACTGTCTTTACCTGTGAATGCTTAAAGAGAGTTATGATTCTGTAAGATATTACTCAATTTTGTTTCTAACCCCAAGTTTAGCTTAACATTTCATTATTAAATTACATATAAAGACCCAGCTCCTCAAATGCTCTTTGAACTGGTTTTAACTTTATTTTAGTTTTCTCATNTACATAGAACCATGCTTATCATGACTCCTACCATTTTTTTATCCTACTGAAATTTGATACTAATATAAGAATTAAACACCCTAGTCAGACTCCTAAGCCTTTATTTTGAGCTTCAATAAAACCAAGACTCATCATCTTTATAATGTCAACAGCTCAACAGCTGACGGATCACATTCCATCTCTGTTCCTCCCTGCTTTATTTAACCACTCCTCTTTGATACTATTACCATCTTCTATTTCAGAAAACTGAGTCAGTCTTCATTCCTGCCTCTCTTTATGTTTAACATTTTCTGTGCAATGTCAGTAATGAAGAGTCAGTATTATGACAGCTGGTAAAACTGGGCGGAACTCAAATGGCCTAAGTGCAAGATCCCCTTCCCCTCTGCTCCTGTGGATGAGGTCCCTTACCCAAACAACTCTATCACAATGACCAGGGACATTGACTATTTATTTCTTAGTAGTGAACTTCAGTTTCCTGTCAGCCCTAGAATTATTCAAATAAGTTAATCGTATCCTCCTTCTTGTTATTGCAATATCTGTTTCCCGTATTCAAAGTTTGTTCACTCCATTTTTCAGTACAGCCTCCACGAGGCCCTGTGTGGCGAAATGTCCTCCTGCCTCTGGCTGTGAGTACTGTGTGTGAGACTGGTAACCAGCTG
>NW_007733001.1:84780-87914 GCF_000696425.1 Galeopterus variegatus | reverse complement strand
TATTAGTGACTAATCTATGCTGAATATTGTGATGTGGCAAACTAAAATTATTTTCTGAACTCTTTCTTAATTGTATCTTTTGTACACTAATTCAGTCCCTATCCTTTTTACAAACATATATATTTTTTTCTTTTTCAAATATAAGGACAAGATGAGGAAAAATGGTGAATACTTATGAACCTATTCTTTGGCTTGATCACATGTTTATATGCATTAGTTTATTCATTTGTTTTTATTGAACTGCCGCTGATTGCCAAGAACTGTTATAAGTGTTGGTGATAATGCAGTGAAATCAAAGCAAAACAAAATGTAACAAAACAAAACCAAGACATAAAATAAAACAAATAAAAAATCGCTGTTGTCATGACACACATTCTAGTAGTGATAAAGAGATAGTATGCAGCAAACCAACAAAAAAGAAATGTGTAATACATCACTAGAAGGTAATTTCTCCAAGGAAAAATAAAGTAGTGTAAGAAGGTATAAAGTGGTTATGAAATTTGATTTAGGGTGGTGTATAATCCATTTGATAAAGTTATATTTGGGCTGAACTTTGTAAGTAGTGAAAGAATGATTGTGATGAATATATAAAAGGAGAATCGAGCTGGTATTTTCAAAACTATGCATGCATGGCATGGCCAAGAAAAAAAAAAAAAAAAAATAGAAGTCCAGTCTGTCTGGAGCAGACAGAGCCAGTGGCAAGAGTTAACAGATGATAAGGCCAGAGAAAGAAATGGTAGTCAGAACAGATTGTGTTTTGGGAGCAATGTCTTCGGTCCTGAGAAGAATGAGAATCCATTATAGGGTTTGACCACGGGACTGACATGAAAATATTCACATTTGAAAAGGAACTTTTTGCCTATTATGAGACAATAGGCAGTAGGAGCAGGGATAAAATTAGGAGGCAATTTTAATTGTCCAGGGAAAACATAAAATATGGGACAATTATTGAATAATTCCAACTCAAAGAAGGAATTAATCCTGTAAAAATGATTCAGTTTTATGAATGCTTTTAAGACTTTCCTCTTTATTTCAAGCATTGGGAATATTGCTCTTATTCTATCTATATTTGTTAAATATTTATTGTTGTTCAACAAGAAACAAGGAATATATGGCTTAACAATTACTTTTACTCAGGAAGTTAAAAATTTCCTACTGAACATGACTTAAAAATACTACAATGAAAAAAATTCATGTTTGTCTCATCTACTTTGAAATTTTAAGAAGCATATTAGCATAATTACTGCTTATGATCCCTCAAGGCCTTCCTTATCAAATGTTATTAAAATATCCATTGTACTTATTTTCAAGTTTACAGAAAAAAGTTATTGTGAAATCTGTTTATATATACAAAATATTTATGCAGATAGTTAATAACCATGAGATGAGTTCAGTAGTCAGAAAATTGTTTAGCTCAGCTCTCTATTGGCCTTTAATAGGATATGAGTAAAATCTTTGACCAACCTCCCTTGACCAATATGCATGAAAAGTAAATGGTTGTTATTCCGTGACTTGAATTTCAATTAATCTGTAATCTGTTTCCTGAACAAAGAATCACATTTTAGAATTGTATATCTTCTTGTGAGATTAAACATGGAACATTTCATGAGAAACATAACCAATACTTTAGATAATAGCATGCATTTATTAAATAAAGTATAATGTTTGAATAATGCTTATAATTTTAACATTCTGACAAAAAGGTATTTCCTCACAAGGTTATCCTGAAAACACATGCAGACTCTGCTCTATAGGAATTAGCCTACACTTGTTAACAAGTATGCCATATAAATGTACATTTACTATGACAATAGCATGATGAAATATTTGGGGGCACCTTGGGCTTGGAACTTGCCTTTATATGAAAACAAATCTGCAGTGTTTATTTCAGAGAGTCCAAAATTTTATGTTGCACTGAGTAAGGAACTAGAAGGCATATATAAAGTGCACATTAAGTAGTTTTATCGCCAGTCATAAACTTACATAAAAATCTTTGATATCAGCAGAGTGTCAGTAACTGGCACACAAGGAAGTTATGGAACATCCTAAATGCCAATTTGGATCATTGTTGACAATTTGTTCATTTAATTCTTTCAAATTCTGACTCAGGTATCTCCAAAAATTAATATATATATTATTTATTATTTATCAATACATATATTAAACAATAATATATGTATTGTTTTTTTTTTTAAAGAGGGGGAGGAGTGAGGGAAAAGAGAAAAATAACAAAAGATAAATAGTTTGGGAGAAATCTAATGGAGGCAACTGAAACCATATAATTAGCCACATTTGTGAAACTTTTAAAAGTCATTTACATTATTATATAATTCACTACAGTAATATTACTGAGGCATAATCGAAATTCTGTATTAGACTTTCTTACACTGTATTGCCAAAGGCAAAGGGTGGAATTTAATTAGATTTTAATATTAAAGTTTCAAGTATTTAACATAGGTTACCCACCATTTTCTTACTACATGTTGTTAATTTTGTATACTTTACATTTGAATATAACATGGTAGAATGTAAAAATAGGATAAAAATAGAGAAAAGGGCTTATTATTTAAATAAAAAATAATTTCAGAAATAAAACAGAAAAAGTAACATTTAGTTGCTATTTATCACCTGAGTATCTAGCTCTGATTCATATTTCTATGCCCCCCAACTCCACTTTTCAATAAAAAAAGAAAACAAAACAAAACGAAACAAGTTTTGGTTTCCAAAAGATGGAGAAAACTAGAACATATCATTCAGCTTTCTATTAATTACACTTTGAAATCTGATGTGGATTTTCAAGATTCTTCTACCACATTGACTCCATTTATTCAATGTTTAAATGTTAATCCAATATTAAATCAGAGAGGGATGTGGTTGATCCTTCATTTGTTATAATATTTTTACCTTGGAAAACTGTTAACACATTTTGCCCATTGAAATTCTGCTCAATCCAATATTAAATCAGAGAGGGATGTGGTTGATCCTTCATTTGTTATAATATTTTTACCTCGGAAAACTGTTAACACATTTTGCCCATTGAAATTCTGCTCTTTATTTTATTTATTTATTTATATTTTTGTCTTTTTCCGTGTCCGGCAACGGATCGCAACCCTCAGTGTTGCCCCGTACCGGAC
>NW_007733001.1:83057-84205 GCF_000696425.1 Galeopterus variegatus | reverse complement strand
CCTCGGCGGGAGCGCCACTGCGCTTCCCAAGCGGCGCACTATAGCAGTGCGCCACCAGGCCTGCCCGAAATTCTGCTCTTTAAATCTACTAAAATGCCCCATTTAACATGTTCTAAGAAGAATTAACTTATTCTGTTTCTGTGCTCCTAAATTATCACATTTCTTCCTTTAATAGAACACTAGTCTTTGTATTATCTTGCGATCTGTATCTACTTGTGATGGCTTAATGACTTCCTCTAGATTATAAACTATTCGGAACTTGGTTTGTATTGCATTTAACCACTGTATTATCCCTATGACTTTAATATAATCACTTTTTAGTCATACAAATACAAGTAGTTAACATGTAATATGTCTCTTGAATCACACTAAAAGGTAGATGTGTCCCTCACCCCAATGACATTTATAATCCTCAAAAGAGACATACTTTGAACAGTGTTGCTGCAAGTGTAGAGAATGTTACAAAACACAGTGATTAATTTTATTATGGCATGCAACAGGAAACCTTGACATAGATAAGAGGCTGGGGGCAAGAGTGGAAGAAATATATTTAAGCAGATAGTCAGTGCTCAATGAGTCAATTTTTAATTAAGTTCAATTGACTTTAAGACTCAATTCTTTAGACATGTTATATAAGTATTGTCACATTGCATTGGTATGCAGAAATGGAAAACTAGTAACAAATCACCTGTGAGCACATAAAGGATTATGGTTTAAAATGATGTTCCTATTCAGCATTTTTCTTTTTGTTTGTATAGTACGCTCATGTATTTCAGAAATAATTTCAGGTTTGAAGATATTAAAGAGCAGCATACATAAAAAGTTTTGAATCTGAAAATAATTCTTCTGCCTTCCTAAATGTTTATATATTACTCTTATTTTTTTTAATTCAAATTGTGATTCTCTCGTTTAATGATTCCTGTCTCCTCACTGCTTTCTCATCCACTCCATTATTTCACTAATACATTAAGTCTTTGATTTGTTCAACTTGCAAAGCACTGGGCTTTCAGCTATGACTAGTTACATAGTTGATTTCCTAATTACTGACACTATTCATATTGTTAATATTACAGATGCTAACAAATCTCCAAACCTACATGACTATGAGAAATATAGATTTATATTAATTGAACTCTGTATTTAACTAA
>NW_007733001.1:73506-82683 GCF_000696425.1 Galeopterus variegatus | reverse complement strand
AACAGGGAGGTCAGTGTATGCTAAATGCTGAAACACTCTGTCGGAGTAAAGAGTCTGGGGTTTCAACTTCCTAGAGCACATAATGCTTACATTCTTCACCCATCAGTGCTGTCTATTTATCTAAAGTACTGAATACTTATTCCTTGGTATTTACTACCACCTCTTTTTAATAGCTTCTTTAATAATTATCCTAAAACACAAAGCTTGTCAAGCCAGTGCCTTTCTTTAAATGTATTCATGATTCACCAGCTTCAGGAAATATACTCTGCTCCTTGGCTTGGAACATAGGGGTCACTGGCATCAGATCACTGTTGACCTCGCCAGTTTCCTTTGTCCCAGATTTTCTTCTGTGGGCGTCTCAGAGTCTGTTGGAAAATCAACTTATTTCACATCCCAAATGCTTGCTTTGCACTTAATATTTCAAAGTCACACAATAAATAAACTATAGAAGTTGTGGATAAAGCAAATCAATAATAAGCAAAGATTGGAATTGAGGACAGAAAAGAAAAAAAAAAATCTTGCCAAACAAATGGCTGAAGACCACTAAAATAACTACTCTATAGTTTATGTGACACCACTCCTCAAAAATCAATGATAGAGTTCAGCCCAGATACCTAAATCACCCTCCACTTCTAGACTTAACTCCCTGCTCTTCTCCGAGAGATTACAGCAGCCACATGCATCTCCCTCTTCAGTCATTCCCATTGGCTCATCCAACCCTCATTGCACTTCTCCCTGAGTTCCCAGTGTGCCTCATGGAAATTCACCCTGAAAATTAATAAAATATTCTGAAAACATTCTCTGCCCACTTGTCTTAATTGGAAAATAGTTCTAACTGGAGGACAATATTTCCTCTGCAAACATCCAAGTGAAACATATTTGTTTTGCTTTATAGTTTGGCTTGTAGTTCTCACAACCTTTGGGTCTGAAGTTAGTATAGTTTTCCTTCTTGTTCCTCAACATTATTTCCACAATGTTATCCCTACCTCTAATTATACAACCATGCAAACAGTGAAAAAAAAAAAAATTAAATTACGCTTAATTACCTGTCATGAGAAGCTTTGCTTCCATTCTAATCTCTCTCTATAATTCTTGGTAAGTGATAGCAATTGACTCCTCTATGTGAAGTCATGACATGGTTCCCAATTACACATCCACGTGGATGACAATTAATATATCCCACCAGGCTGTTTCTTAATGTGCACACCACTAATGATATTGTCTTCTTCTTCTTCACCAGACACAGATTCCTATAAGTAAAGCCTGGTCTTGTTGACAGGAAAAATGTCACTTAAAAAGTAAATAATTAGAGCATCTCCTCAAGTATTCTTTTCTGATCAGCTGTTCTCATGACACTCTTTCAACCATCAACTTCTCCTCTTTATTTCTCTTTTCTCCTGGTCTGACAGAGATTCGTTCATCCATAAATATGATGACAAATTTCTAAATACCCAGAACTGACTTCTTCCTTCTTCCTATCATGTTCACTGGAAAACAAGTAAACATGACAACCCAAAAAACAAAAACATTTTTCAGGTTTCTCCTTACAATCTTGCAATGATATCATTATATTTTGAGGGTGGGACACAAAGTCCATTTTTTTTGTCTTACTGAGATTAATATGCCACTTATAAATGAATTTGGAGTATGAAAATTCATTTCAGTTTTACAAAATTGTGATTTAATGCATACATTTATTTAAATGAACATAAAAAGCATTATATCTAAATAGGGAAGAAAATTCTGGAGTTGCATGAACTATAATCTTACTGTATAGTACAATAGGTATTGTCAGTGAAGAGAACAAGACAGTTCTTTAAATGACTCAGACAATCAATATCTCTCATATTAATCTTAGAAGCATTAAGCAAACAAATCAATTGCATTTTTGTCAAAATTGTTGACAAAATGGCATTAAGAAATACTGGTATTTTAAATGAAGAGCTCCTAAAGTAAATATAGTGATTGATCTTGATGAATTTTGTTTATTTTCTCAATACATTTTGTTTTACTGCTTTATAATTTACGAAGTGATGTTGTATTATGATTACTTCCAAACACCTACCATTTTGTTTCCTCTGTAGCCAATTCTTTCTTTCACATAAATAATTACATATTAAAAAATTCTAACCCATAATGATTATTAGACTATATATACATGAGTTTTTAAAAATACTCCAGACTGGCTAATTTGTCAAACAGTCACCACCGCCTTTCCATTTGCAGATCTCAGCAAAAACATATGCAAATAGAAAGAAGTCATCCATTTTCATGAGTAAATAACAAATGTGATGTGATCTGTTAGTGTTCACTACTTCTCCTCATCACTTCAATATTATTCTTAAGTATTTCAAAGTTTGAAAAATAAATTCTTTTTGAATCACGGAGCTCATATCACAGGGAAATGGCTAAAGCCCACAGTAGAATACAGATAAGCCACAGTAAGCTCCAAAGCTTGTCAGTAAGAATCATTTTCAGCTTTCATTGCCTGCCATTTGCCAGTAATGTTTTAAGTGAAGTGGTCTCCAAATGTTGCTATAAAATGCACAGATAATATCTAGACTTTAGATAATATTACATGCTTTTAACATATATTAATTGATTTAATACATGAAAAACACTAAAGAGCACACATAAATAAAACCTGCTATAGCAGTAGAAAAGCGTGCATATTTTCAAAATAATGTATTTGTTCATTCTTTCATTCTTTAACTCAACAAAGTTTTGAATATGTATATGTGCTTGCCACTGTCCTATGCTGTGCTAAAAACAAAATAAACAAGCCAAAAATTCTGCCTTTAAGGGGTTGACAATCCAGAGAGAGAGACAATCACAGAGACAGATATTCATGACACAAATAATAATCACAACAACAGAAGCAGGGGATATTTAGTGGATGCTTTCCTTAAGTCAAACTTGGTTTGTTAAATCCTTATAATAGTCCTTTAATTTAGATACAATTCTCATCCTTATATCTTAGAGGGGAAAATAGAGGCACAGAGATGTATCTTGACCAAGGTCATATAACTGAGGAATAACAAATGTTGAATTGCACATACAGTAAATATATATATATGATACCTAGGTGCTACTGGAGTTTGTAAAGAATGTCCCATCAGAAGAGCTTGTGCTGAATGAGGCTAAGGCAGAACATATTCTCTTTAATGTCATGAAGGAACAGAGTTAACGAAAGGAAAAGAATGGGGAAGAGCTCCCTGGACGGGGAAATAAGCATGAGAAAAGCTCTTGCAGAGAATGTCAAGCAGTTTGAAGTTATCAGTGTATGAAAGTGGAAAAATGGAATGAAGGTAGAAGAATGGAAAAAATTCTGCCAAAACTAGATCTCAAAAGCTCCATCTGCCAGATCAAAAAGCTCAGATTCTACTTTGAAGAAAATAGGGAGCCCTGAAGTGTTTTGTTTCAAGAGGTGACATTACCACATTGGTATTTCAGATGTTCAAGCTGGCACCTTTTGTGATATATTTTGAGAAGGCTAAGATCAGAGAGAAAAGGAAAGCCTTTGTATATTGCTGTGGTAGCCCTGTTGAGATGTAATACGGCATGAATGTGGGAATTGGTAATGGAATGGAGAGAAATGGATGGATCGTGGGTAAATTTAGATGTGGAAACGCAAAACTTGATTAAACATGTGTGCTCAGAGAACAGTCACTAAGGATAGCTTCTAGGCTTTTTATTTCATGATTCAATGCTAAATCTTATTACTGAAATTAAGGCTAAAAGAGAAATAAACAACATGGACTTCTGAGAAGAAAGAATTTTTCCTTCTGAGATGAGAGAATAATAAAAGAAGTGGCACTGAAAAAAAGAATAATGTATAGACAGAAATGTTAACATCATTATGGGTAAGGGGCATATAATACTTGAGCAAACACTGAAAGGTTTCATCTTTATTCAGGGAATAGCAACTAAACAAGGTTTGTAGTAATGAAAAAGAGCCATAAGGAAGTGGTGGAAATAATGTCAGATACTCTGTGTAGGATGAACGAAGATTCGCAGACCTGGTTAGGGACGGCTTATATCTAGCTGTTTGTTCAGGATTGTATATTTTCTACGAACCAATGTTTACTCTTTAGAAATGTTTAACTTTTAAGCATAATTTTGTCCTATATAAAAAGGAAAATTAAAATTTCCTAGAATAGATAGATATTAAAAATAACTACAATAAATTACCAAAAATATTATTTATATTCTACATGGCAGGCTTCATATTTACCATTTATATAATAAAATACTGAGCAAAAGAATATATAAATCAAGGCAGAATAGAGAATAGACAAGTGAGACAACTTTTATTTATATACGTCAATATCTACCTATCGATATACATAGGCATAAAAGCACAAGTTTTGATAGACACACATAATATATTTAATGATGGAAACAGACTGTAAAGATAGAGACTAACAGAGGATGAAGGGGCTTTCAGGTTCTGGCAGCGAAAGGATCTACTGAGATTTGTTATTCACTAATTGCCACACTGGGAAGGTGACATTTAAGCAGAACATTGGAGGATAAGAAGGATTCAGTCATGTGAAGAGCAGAGAGAGAAGTGTTTTCAAGCAGCCATAAGAGTATGTACAAGAGCCCTAAAGAAGGAAGAGCTTCCTCTGCTAGTGGGAGAGCAAGTGGCCCACTGATCTAGAGCATGGCACTGAAGGTCAGAGTTAATAAGAAAAAGGTGGAAAAATGAGCAGGGTCAGGTTGATGTAGAACCTGTGCAATGGTCAAGTTTATGACATAAGATACGAGGGGAGTAATGTTCCCAGGTATAATATTTTAGATTTTAAACCAGTAAAATAGCAGAATTAATAAGGGTAACTTTAGGTACATAGGACCTTAGAATATTTCTATCTATGTCATAACGGTTACCTAGGAAGACCCTACTCATTCTCAACATCAACCACGTATTTTTTTTATTTTAAGTTTAAATTATTATTCTTTTTACTTTTTAGCTTTTTANCCAAGGTCATATAACTGAGGAATAACAAATGTTGAATTGCACATACAGTAAATATATATATGATACCTAGGTGCTACTGGAGTTTGTAAAGAATGTCCTATCAGAAGATCTTGTGCTGAATGAGGCTAAGGCAGAACATACTCTCTTAAATGTCATGAAGGAACAGAGTTAACGAAAGGAAAAGAATGGGGAAGAGCTCCCTGGACGGGGAAATAAGCATGAGAAAAGCTCTTGCAGAGAATGTCAAGCAGTTTGAAGTTATCAGTGTATGAAAGTGGAAAAATGGAATGAAGGTAGAAGAATGGAAAAAATTCTGCCAAAACTAGATCTCAAAAGCTCCATCTGCCAGATCAAAAAGCTCAGATTCTACTTTGAAGAAAATAGGGAGCCCTGAAGTGTTTTGTTTCAAGAGGTGACATTATCACATTGGTATTTCAGATGTTCAAGCTGGCACCTTTTGTGATATATTTTGAGAAGGCTAAGATCAGAGAGAAAAGGAAAGCCTTTGTATATTGCTGTGGTAGCCCTGTTGAGATGTAATACGGCATGAATGTGGGAATTGGTAATGGAATGGAGAGAAATGGATGGATCGTGGGTAAATTTAGATGTGGAAACGCAAAACTTGATTAAACATGTGTGCTCAGAGAACAGTCACTAAGGATAGCTTCTAGGCTTTTTATTTCATGATTCAATGCTAAATCTTATTACTGAAATTAAGGCTAAAAGAGAAATAAACAACATGGACTTCTGAGAAGAAAGAATTTTTCCTTCTGAGATGAGAGAATAATAAAAGAAGTGGCACTGAAAAAAAGAATAATGTATAGACAGAAATGTTAACATCATTATGGGTAAGGGGCATATAATACTTGAGCAAACACTGAAAGGTTTCATCTTTATTCAGGGAATAGCAACTAAACAAGGTTTGTAGTAATGAAAAAGAGCCATAAGGAAGTGGTGGAAATAATGTCAGATACTCTGTGTAGGATGAACGAAGATTCGCAGACCTGGTTAGGGACGGCTTATATCTAGCTGTTTGTTCAGGATTGTATATTTTCTACGAACCAATGTTTACTCTTTAGAAATGTTTAACTTTTAAGCATAATTTTGTCCTATATAAAAAGGAAAATTAAAATTTCCTAGAATAGATAGATATTAAAAATAACTACAATAAATTACCAAAAATATTATTTATATTCTACATGGCAGGCTTCATATTTACCATTTATATAATAAAATACTGAGCAAAAGAATATATAAATCTAGGCAGAATAGAGAATAGACAAGTGAGACAACTTTTATTTATATACGTCAATATCTACCTATCGATATACATAGGCATAAAAGCACAAGTTTTGATAGACACACATAATATATTTAATGATGGAAACAGACTGTAAAGATAGAGACTAACAGAGGATGAAGGGGCTTTCAGGTTCTGGCAGCGAAAGGATCTACTGAGATTTGTTATTCACTAATTGCCACACTGGGAAGGTGACATTTAAGCAGAACATTGGAGGATAAGAAGGATTCAGTCATGTGAAGAGCAGAGAGAGAAGTGTTTTCAAGCAGCCATAAGAGTATGTACAAGAGCCCTAAAGAAGGAAGAGCTTCCTCTGCTAGTGGGAGAGCAAGTGGCCCACTGATCTAGAGCATGGCACTGAAGGTCAGAGTTAATAAGAAAAAGGTGGAAAAATGAGCAGGGTCAGGTTGATGTAGAACCTGTGCAATGGTCAAGTTTATGACATAAGATACGAGGGGAGTAATGTTCCCAGGTATAATATTTTAGATTTTAAACCAGTAAAATAGCAGAATTAATAAGGGTAACTTTAGGTACATAGGACCTTAGAATATTTCTATCTATGTCATAATGGTTACCTAGGAAGACCCTACTTATTCTCAACATCAACCACGTATTTTTTTTTATTTTAAGTTTAAATTATTATTCTTTTTACTTTTTAGCTTTTTATCAGAATTAATAAGGGTAACTTTAGGTACATAGGACCTTAGAATATTTCTATCTATGTCATAACGGTTACCTAGGAAGACCCTACTCATTCTCAACATCAACCACGTATTTTTTTTATTTTAAGTTTAAATTATTATTCTTTTTACTTTTTAGCTTTTTATTTTTTTTAAGAATTAAGTGTCACATTATTTCCTAAGGTGTGACTTCACCCATCATTGGCCTAAGACCAGGAAAACAGGTAACATTTAAGATGTGTTGCTGCAACAATTAGTCTTGGCAGGAAAGTTCAAGAAGAATGAGATTCAGCTGAGAAACAGTGATGGAGATGTATCATTTTCACTTCCTGAAATTGAGTGGTACTTCTACCAAAACCAAGAATGAATGACCATTTTAATCGTTTCACAAAATATTGTTTTAAAGTTTGAATGGACTCATAAAATTGTGAAAAGCTCCATTTCATAATCAATATACATCCATAATCTCAAATTTAATAATAACATTTTATGCATCCATTTTATTTTTGCAAATAATGAGCTTTATGCAGTTTGAAACAGTTACAAATAAATCTCACTTTTCTAATGTGTATTGGCTTTATGAAATTCTACTGCTGGTTATGACAGCTAAGGAATAATTTTAATTTTTTAAAATACTTTATATATAATGTTTCCTAAATTTTACCAGAGTTCTGGGATTGCTAAAAACCTAGAGATTTTTTTTTAATAAAATAAATTATTACACTAAAATAGTACTTTGCATTATAATAACACAATCTTGAGTATGTTTTATTCCCTTGGACAACAGTCCCATTTTCTTTTAAAGACAGCATATTTCATAAACTTTAGTATGACCGATGTAAAATTTTATTTTGTATGTCAGTTACTTTAAGATTAATTCTGAGAGTTATGTAATAGCAAATTCTATCAAGTGAGCACATTTTGAGAGCAGTCAACTAGCTTTATAAGAGAAAAAGCCATAATGTAGATTGGGCTATTAAATATCCTTCTCTTAGCCATATTTCACTCAACAATGAGCAATTTTCCAGTTATCATTTCAGATAAAAGTGTTTTATATTGGTTAAACAAGTATCTTATTGGTTAGTATAACAGAAATTAGAAATGGGTTTAAAGGTTCAATTGTAAATATTCAGGGAATACAGATTAGTTAAAATAGTTTAGAAACACTTTTTTCCTCTAACTTTCAAAAATGGTGTATATAAATCCACCCAGATATATTTCCTGAATTCTTAGGACAAAAGCCTTGGAAAAGTGCCTTAAGTGGTTCTGTATCAAGCCTTTTNCTGAATTCTTAGGACAAAAGCCTTGGAAAAGTGCCTTAAGTGGTTCTGTATCAAGCCTTTTATTTAAGGGAAATTCAGATTCTTGGTTTCAGAGAGAGGAGAGGGGATTGGGGATCTGTAGCCATTTTCTCTTGCTGGAATTATAACCCAAACTCACTCATTAAGGAGCTTAGAACAGCTACTGTCAAAGCAATAAATATAAATAAATATAAATAAATAAATGAATTATTCTTTGATATTATAATAAATTCTTTGTAATAATAATTAAAAATAAAATGAATATCACCATGACTGGTATATTAACAGTGTTACTAAACACAAATTAGAATTTGATTGTAAAAACTATTGAGTATTTGAACACTAGGAAAACACATATAACCTAGCTTGAATTTTTCCTTCCCTCCATGTATAATTTTGCATTTAGCACATGCCTTTCATCCTGTCTATATTCTGCTCTCACTGTGCTTTTCTTCAGTTACTATTTTCAAAGAAATAATCAGCCCCCTACCCACAACAGCATGAGCCAAAATGTTGTAGGACAGAGTCACTTGACTTGCTTACATTAAATTTAAAAGCTACAAACAGTGCTAAACAAACAACATGAAAAAGAAAGTTAAAAACGAGCACACTGGCTTTTTCTGCAACATACGAAAATTAAAAAAAAACAAAAAAACAAAAAAAACCCCAGCAAACTTTTAAGATTAGTAGAATACAAAATAGTGGTTACTTTTTTTTTTTTTTTACTGCAGGTACTGCTAGTTTATTTCTGACTGCTTAGTGGTTACTTTTTTTTTTTTTTTACTGCAGGTACTGCTAGTTTATTTCTGACTGCTATGTAATGTAGTTTTATATGTCTATTTTTATCCATGAGTTTTTTTTTTAAATTTGCATCAGTGTAGGCATTGTACTGTACAGCCACTTTTTTTCTTATTC
>NW_007733001.1:71632-72041 GCF_000696425.1 Galeopterus variegatus | reverse complement strand
CATTTGGATAGTTACTTCTATCAACACTTGCAGCCTATATGTTTATTTTCAGCTGTATGCATTTTGACATACATCCTACATATGGGATTCTTTTGACCATTATATTTTTCAAAACCAGTATTTCAAACTGGTCCTTTTTATAAATGTTTCCTACTTCATGTTACCAATGTCTGCCCTTACCCTTGTGAAGATATTAAGGTTATTTTAAATCCCTATTCTTTCTGATCTATTAATTGTTTTTCCTGTGGTTCATTTGTGGTTTTTCTGTTCTTTCGCATGGCTCAGATTCTTCTTATTTTTCCCTGTGTGCTCATACTTACCTAGGGATAGCAGCTTATAATAGCAAGTGTGGTAGGCGGATGTGAGGTGGCTGCCAGTGATTGCTGCCTCCAGTATTCGTGAGTCTGTG
>NW_007733001.1:66653-70957 GCF_000696425.1 Galeopterus variegatus | reverse complement strand
GTGGTTCATTTGTTGTTTTTCTGTTCTTTCGCATGCCTCAGATTCTTCTTATTTTTCCCTGTGTGCTCATACTTACCTAGGGATAGCAGCTTATAATAGCAAGTGTGGTAGGCGGATGTGAGGTGGCTGCCAGTGATTGCTGCCTCCAGTATTCGTGAGTCTGTGTGATCTCAACCTCTTGAGCATGCGCTGTACCTAGCTACTTACTTCTGATGAGTATATGGCATGGGATGTCTCTTCAAAGACTAGGTTAGAAAAAGACTCAGTTCTATCTTCTCTTGCTTTCTCAGTCTCTCACTCTGATGACAGTCATTTGTCAAGTGGTAAGCTGCCTTATGGAGAGACCACATGGCACGGAACTGAGGAAGGCTTCTGGCCAACAGACCACGAGAAACCAAATCTTGACAACAAACGTGAGGAAGTTGGGAAGCAGATCCCTCCTGGCTGAGCCTTCAGATGAGACCACAGTCCTTGACTGAATCCTTGACTGAATCCCTCTGAGAGGTCTTGAAGGAGAGGCACCCAGTGAAACCACACCCAGATTTCCTGATCCACAGAAACCCTCTGGAGCCAGGTGGAGCAGCAGCACAGAACAGACTGCCAATGCTGGGCCAACTCTAAAAACTTCTTCTCCAGTCTTCCCTGAAAAACAATATTCAATGTCTTCCCATCCATGACCAATCCAGCTTCTGGAACTGCAGCTCCTCAGTTGGTGGTGGATGGTGTCTGGGAAGTCAAGACCCAGAGCTGATCTCAGCCTCCCGCAGAGCAGCAATTGTATCTGGAACTCCTTCCTGCAGCCTGTCTTGGATCCCAGTGACTCATATTACCAGGAGCTCAGTAAGAATCTCTTGAGAGTAACTGTGGTTTTAATGGCTAAAACATTCTTATTTCTACTTTTTTTGATTTTCAGCTGCCTGTTTTTAATGATAGTATGTTGCCAGGTTTTTGAATCTGAGTTTTGGAGGCTGGGAAGTCCAAAGTTCAGGGAAAACATCTGGTGAGTGTCTTCTTTTGTTGCAGCTTTACAGCAACTCAGGGTATCACATGGCAGAGCAAAATAGTGGTTACTTTCGAAGCAGTAGGTTGTGGACAAAAAGTGGCCCAAGGTGGCTTTTGGTTTTCAGTTAATGTCTTCTTTCTTAACCTGAGTGCTTGCTACATGGGTGTATTGTTTTTGTGAAAATTCATCAAGCTGTACCCTTAGGGTTTTCTATATGTGCTAATATTCAACAAAGTGTTTAAATTGAGGGAAAAATCTAAGGTAAAATATAACTGATTTCAACCTATGGGCTTGATGTGACATTTTAAATTTGGAGAAATGTAAGAATGATTTATAAAATGCCAAAAAAACTATAGAGTTGTATCCAAGAAAACAAAATGGAAATCCCTGAAAGGGAAAAAAACAGGTGTGTGTGTGTGTGTGCGCGTGTGTGCGAGTGCACGCGCGTGCGCGCACACAGGTGTGTAGGACATCCATTGAGCTCTCAATCCGGAAACCTGAGTTCTTGTTTTCACCTCCTTTGGCCTTACCCTTTTTAGCCAATCTACTGCCACATCTCTCTAATTTTTGTCTTTAATATCTCTTGATATTTCTTTATCTACTTTATTCCACATTATTTCTCAAGTATGTTTCTACCAGTATCCAGGAATTGGGATTGGAATTGTCTAATTTTAGTAACAGCAACGTGCCTAACCATTTATTTTCTTACTTTCTGCTGACTCATTCTGAAAACTCAAACCAAATGATAATTATGAAATGGAAGTCTAATTATGTTGCTAAAATATGTTCAGTCATGCCTTTAGCTCTTAGAATAAAGCCATAATTTTAATGAAAACCTGTGGGTTGTCCTCCCATTCCATGAAACCATTCTCTTTCTCAATTTCAGTAGTACTGGCATGTTTCATTCTCTGGGAGTTACCTCCGTTTACACTTTCCTTGTGCATACTACCTTCGTCATTTGGGAGATGCTCCCTCACTCTCTTACTTGAGAAACTCCTACTCACTCTTCATGTAGAATCTCAATCACTTTCTCAATGGATTATCATTCTAACTTCTTTAACTGTAGCATCTGGGCTGGGATAGAGAGCAAGAGAACAGATCCTGACAGTTTCTGACCAAAGAGAGTTTAATTTTACACCCAAGAATTGAGGAAATAGTTATAGAATGGGTTTGGTTTATTTGGGGTAACCATACTTGAATTTGGTAACTCTCCACCTTAATAATTTGGCTGCACACATATTGTGGAATTTGGGGAGTTAATAATTTAGGGATAGTATATAAGAACTCTGGAAAATTCTGCATTTTTGCTTTCCTCAGTACACATTTGAATGGCATAGCTGGATATTCTTTTGGATAAGGCTAGAAGAAATATACTCAACAATATCGTTTGAGGTATTATGGCATATTTCTTCCTCAAAATATATCTTGATTCCTTTTTGAATTCATTTTACTTAACAAGATTATTCTTCATGAACATACAAATCCAAAATCCAAGT
Organism: Galeopterus variegatus; assembly: GCF_000696425.1. Classification (NCBI taxonomy): domain Eukaryota; kingdom Metazoa; phylum Chordata; class Mammalia; order Dermoptera; family Cynocephalidae; genus Galeopterus; species Galeopterus variegatus. The sequence goes on along the minus strand of NW_007733001.1, from coordinate 68,458 downwards.
GATACATGCAGCAAAATTTTATTTTCTCATGTTACATGTTGGCTGTGGCTCTGCTTTACCTGAGTTCTTCATTCTGGAATATGACCTCAGGAAAAAACCTATTTTGGAAATACTCCATTTTTTTGTGGCCAGGAAAAAGAGCCATTACCACAAATGCCCTTTAAATCTTGTACTTAGAAATGGCAAATATAACTTCTGCTAGTATTTTGCTGGCCAAGCCCATATACTCTTTTCAGAGGAAGAGACAGATAAAGAGAGGCCATACAGGCATGAAGCCACATAGAAAGACACAGCAAATATATCGACAGAATAATACGGTCTAACATATTTCATTCCACAAGCTTTGGGTCCCTGATTTGACTAAAATAGGGGTATGATTGGGAGAGAAAATCACAATTCTCTACTTTTTGGCTCAGACATAACTTTTGCTTATCAGTTCTGGCCTGATTGATTAATTGATTGTTAGGTTTTTAAAGAGAGGTGCAAATTTAATGAACTGCCAGTCTACTAAATTTTAAGGGAAGGCATAATCGAATACCATCAGAAATGGTTAGACCAGCCCTACAAATTCATTTTAATTATTGCATCTCTCACTAGCTGCTCCAGCCCACAAGTATGTGCCAGGGAGATTTCCACAGATTTTGCTTCTTCCCACTGTAAGTATGTATCAAAACTTTGGTAATAAGAATCTTTTTAGAACTATGTTAAAGATCGCAGTTAGGGGTTAATTGAATACAACATACACAATGTTTTCATCCAACATTTCTATCTTCACAAATATTTATATTTCTTTCCCTCAGCATAGGGCTCTGTATTTGACATATGTGTGTGCTGAAATTTGATTGCCTTAATTCTCATGGAGCTAGGAAGGGCCTGGATCCTGGGTTGGTCTTTCAGAGCTACAAGTAGTTTCTTCTACTTAGTCAAGGGTGCCATATAAACATTAATTTTTATTTTTTGACATTAATTGAAAGTTGTTGAGAAGCATTGCTCTTGATTATGCAAAGAAATTTCTATTGTCTTTATTTAGAATGTGTGCATTAAAATCAGGATTGGATTATCAATGGAAATTATAATGGAATTTGTAATTTGGCAACCTACCATTTCAATGTCTGAAAGGGATGTACAGTTCTCTTAGTCCTGAAGAGGTTAGAAGTGTGAAACTTTTCTTTGTCTACTGTTCTAGAATATTCTCGAGTTTATTTCCAACTTTGAGCTACTAATTTTGTAATTTACTGAAGTGCGTGTGGGTATATGTGTATGTGTTTGTTCTTGGGTTTTCTCTAGCCTAAAAAACACTGCCAAAAAATAGCCATTTGCATACAGACTCCTTGATTTCTCCTTCAATACATTCTGCAAAGGCTTGACTTGATGGACCCTTGCTTCCAAATCATCGCAGCCAATCATTTAAATGTTTCCTTCTCCACTGGGTTCCATGGTCAACACAATTACTCTCTTGGCATATTAATGAGGTGTTTATGGTCTTTTGCCTTATCTAAGCCATTTACTTATTTCTAAATACCCCACATTTTCTTACAGTTCTCTTGCCTACAACCCACTATATAATAGCAATTTATCTACCAAGCAGGATTATGGATTACAAATGATAAGATGTGATCTCGGATATTAAAAACAAAACAAAGCAAAACAAAAGGGGAAGTAGTTTAAAGTAAGTCGAAGACCTATTTGGAAAGGGGCAGGATGAGAAGTACCAAGAAAACTCTAGCAATACAGGCAACAGCAACCACTGTCAAAGCAGTCAGCCAAATAGGATTGATGTGTCTACATGAAATAATATTTCATTT
>NW_007733001.1:59242-65890 GCF_000696425.1 Galeopterus variegatus | reverse complement strand
GGCTGCCATGGAAAGAAAAAGAAATGCCTTGATCATTTGAATCTACTTAGAGAGGGCAGAGAGCAGCTCACATACACTTCATGACAACAGACACAAAATGGACATATAAATAAAAATAGAAGAGGAAGAAGAGTTGTATCTTCAACAGTAAAACTGCAAATGTATGCTGAAAAGATGTTAAAATTAAAATCCATTTAGTGTTTTGGTGTAGAAAGCATGTAAAATTAATTGGAATTCATGATTTTTTAAGGGCAAATGTAGAAAGATGATTTAAAAAGAAAAATTAATCTAAATCAAAACTAAGTTTATTAGTCTGTTAAGCCAGGAGAGCCCCTGTCATGCTAGAATAAATAAAGTATAGTCTGAGGGGTAGATATAAAGCAGTTAGAAGGACATTAATTCTAAATAAGGTTGGGTTTAGAAAGACACAGTCTGATTGGTTACAGTAGGTGACTGAAAAATCTCTTTAGTGATTGGCCATTACTGTAGCATGATTTGGGCATAAGGTCAGGCCTGATTTTCACAAAAATGAGTTTTTTAAGTTCAAGTGGACTTAAGATCCTGTGACATTCAAGCCTTTGTATATATGCACAAGTTTACAGCAGAGATTTCCTATATCTCATTTGANGCTCCCGCCAAGGGTTCGGATCCCACGTGCAGACCGGCCGCTCACTGGCTGAGCGAGGTGCAGTTGCAACACCGAGGGTTGCGGTCCCGTTGCCAGTCCCGGTCCGGTGCGGGCGCGACACTGAGGGTTGCGATCCGTTGCCGGTCACGAAAAAAGACAAAAAGAAAAAAAAAGAAAGGCACAGTCTGATTGGTTACAGTAGGTGATTGAAAAATCTCTTTAGTGATTGGCCATTACTGTAGCATGATGTCATTTATTTGGGCATAAGGTCAGGCCTGATTTTCACAAAAATGAGTTTTTTAAGCTCAAGTGGACTTAAGATCCTGCAACATTCAAGCCTTTGTATATATGCACAAGTTTACAGCAGAGATTTCCTATATCTCATTTGACAAATTAGTAGAAAAAATAATGCATATCCATTTTTTTCTGATAATAGCTCATCTTTTTAATAATATTTTTATAATCCCATATTTATTTTCATGAAAGATTTTATGTATATGAAAAGTGAAGTTTAAGTGCATATATTTCAAATTATGGAAGTCAGAGTAGAATGGAAAAAAAATAATCTAAATGGAGTCTTCTGCACTCTGAAATGCATTTCATGTCCTTAAATATGTTTCCATTAAGAATCTTAAAATTTGCAGGCTATTGAAAAGCCTTCTTCTAGACATTTAAGAATATGTACACAAATTGCATTTGTGTTTTTTTGCCAAAAAGAAGTCAACTTTTTAAGTACATATTTCTTTGATTATTCTAAATTCTCTTAGACAATTGCTTCTCATCAAGCAGGCTCATTAGTTTTAATTTCAGAAATAGTGAGCAATTTTATTGTCTTCTGTGGAGTTACAAAATGGTTTCGTGTCATGATTATTTTAAATAAACATTATCTTTTTACTGGCTCTATCCCTCTTTATTTCACATCTCCTAACTTTTATTACTTCAATATTGCTTTGTAATATCAGTTCAATAGATAAAATTAGTGTGTAAATAAGTAAACATAAAAAATTGAAGTCTTCACCACTCATATTCATCATGCAATGTTAATGAGTAGATGCTTATTTGTATGCATAAGTGCGCAAGTATGAAAGTGAGTGTGTGTGAATGTGTTAATATATGAGTATGTGCACATTTATTTATTTTAATTAATTAATTATTATTGTAATTTACATTCTAAGATGTTGTTGTGGAGCAGTGTGCAGGGTGGTGGGGGCTGGACCATGGCTGGCTCCTTCACTGGCCTGGTTGCAGGATGGCAGGGGGATGTGGCTGAGGCCCATGGAAAACACCCCTACTCTGGGAGCCAGAGGGTTTCTGGCATAATCTTGGTTGATTCTGGGCTGGATGTGAAAGCTGGGGGCATAGCTGAGACCCTTGTCCCCAACCCAACTCGGAGGCTGGGGGATTTCTGGTGGCAGGTTGGTATTTGTCCATCTGGATGAGAATGTCAGGAAAGCATGGCTGAGGCCCTCAGGCCACCCCCCCAATCCCAGCTTGGGGGCCCAGGTGGCTTCTGGCAGCCATGTGTGCACTTATATCTATGCACTGTCCTAGACCAGATAACCTAAGAATGTCAGGGGCCAAATTGTGGTCTGACTGAGTATAACTCCTGGTTAAAAACAGATGTGTGATTTTTCATGCCCCACCATAAATAATTACAAAGCCATATATGACAAACCCACTGCCAATATCATCCTNCACTCTGAAATGCATTTCATGTCCTTAAATATGTTTCCATTAAGAATCTTAAAATTTGCAGACTATTGAAAAGCCTTCTTCTACATTTAAGAATATGTACACAAATTGCATTTGTGTATTTGCCAAAAAGAAGTCAACTTTTTAAGTACATATTTCTTTGATTATTCTAAATTCTCTTAGACAATTGCTTCTCATCAAGCAGGCTCATTAGTTTTAATTTCAGAAATAGTGAGCAATTTTATTGTCTTCTGTGGAGTTACAAAATGGTTTCGTGTCATGATTATTTTAAATAAACATTATCTTTTTACTGGCTCTATCCCTCTTTATTTCACATCTCCTAACTTTTATTACTTCAATATTGCTTTGTAATATCAGCTCAATAGATAAAATTAGTGTGTAAATAAGTAAACATAAAAAATGAATTGAAGTCTTCACCACTCATATTCATCATGCAATGTTAATGAGTAGATGCTTATTTGTATGCATAAGTGTGCAAATATGAAAGTGAGTGTGTGTGAATGTGTTAATATATGAGTATGTGCACATTTATTTATTTTAATTAATTTATTATTATTATTATTATTTACATTCTAAGATGTTGTTGTGGAGCAGTGTGCAGGGTGGTGGGGGCTGGACCATGGCTGGCTCCTTCACTGGCCTGGTTGCAGGATGGCAGGGGGATGTGGCTGAGGCCCATGGAAAACACCTCTACTCTGGGAGCCAGAGGGTTTCTGGCATAATCTTGGTTGATTCTGGGCTGGATGTGAAAGCTGGGGGCATGGCTGAGACCCTTGTCCCCAACCCAACTCGGAGGCTGGGGGACTTCTGGTGGAAGGATGGTATTTGTCCATCTGGATGAGGATGTCAGGGAAGCATGGCTGAGGCCCTCAGGCCCCTCCCAATCCCAGCTTGGGGGCCCAGGTGGCTTCTGGCAGCCATGTGTGCACTTATATCTATGTACTGTCCTAGACCAGATAACCTAAGAATGTCAGGGGCAAAATTGTGGTCTGACTGAGTATAACTCCTGGTTAAAAACAGATGTGTGATTTTTCATGCCCCACCATAAATAATTACAAAGCCATATATGACAAACCCACTGCCAATATCATCCTGAATGGAGAAAAATTGAGAGCTTTTCCTTTAAGAACAGGAACAAGAAAAGGATGCCCACTTGCACCACTCCTATTCAACATAGTGTTGGAAGTACTAGCCAGAGCAATCAGAGAAGAGAAGAAAATAAAGGGCATCCAGATTGGAAAAGATGAGGTCAACGTCTCCTGTTTGCAGATGACATGATCCTATATATAGAACAGCCTAAAGATGCTACAAAACAACCTCTTACAGTTAATAATTGATTTTAGCAAAGTTACAGGACACAAAATAAACACTCAAAAATCAGTAGCGTTTCTATATTCTAACAATGAAGTGTCAGAAAAAGAAATCAAGAAAGCTAGCACATTTACAATAGCCACCAAAAAAAAAAAAGTAACCTTAGGAATAAAGGTAACCAAGGATATGAGAAATCTCTATGATGAGGACTACAAACCACTGTTAAGAGAAATTAAAGAGGACACAGATGATGGAAAGATATCCCATGCTCTTTGATTGGAAGAATTAACATTGTTAAAATGTCCATACTACCCAAAGTGATCTACAGATTCTAGGCAATCCCCATCAAAATTCCAATGACATTTTCCTCAGAATTGGAAAAAAAAAAATCCTAACATTCATATGGAAGAACAAAAGACCACAAATAGCCAAAGCAATCCTGAGCTAAAAAAAATAAAGCTGGAGGCATAACACTACCTGACTTTAAACTATACTACAAATTGATAGTAACCAAAACAGCATGGTACTGGCATAAAAATAGACACATGGACCAATGTAATGGAATAGAGAATCCAGAAATCAACCCATGCACCTACAGCCATCTGATCTTTGAGAAAGTCACTAAGACTACACACTGGGGAAGAGACTGCCTCTTCAGTAAATGGTGCTGGGAAAATTGGAAATTCATATGTAGGAGAATTAAACTAGGCCTGTACCTCTTGCCATATGTCAAAATCAACTCAAAATGGATTACAGAATTAAATATACATCCTGAAACAATTAAACTCCTTAAAGAAAACAGAAGAAACACTCCACAAAGTAGGATTTGGTACATACTTTATGTATATGACCCCAAAAGCACAGGCAACCAAAGGAAAAATAAACTAATGGGATCACATCAAACTTAAAATGTTCTACACAGCAAAAGAAACAATTGACAGATCAAAAAGACAACCAACAGAGTGAGAGAAAATATTTTCAAAATATACATCTGAAAAAGGATTAATAACCAAAATGTACAAGGAACTCAAACAACTTAGCAAAAATACAGGTAAGCTAATTAAAAAATGGGCAAAAGAGCTGAATAGGCATTTCTCAAAGGAAGATATACAAATGACCAGCAGACACATGAAAAAATGCTCAGAAATCACTCAGCATTCAGGAAATGTAGGTTAAAACTACTTTGAGATACCATCTCACTCCAGTTAGGATAGCTGATTTCCAAAAGACTGAAAATGACAAATGCTGGTGAGGATGCAGAGAAAAACAACCCTCGTATGCTATTGGTGGGACTGAAAAATGATGCTGCCTTTATGGAAAATGGAATGGAGGTTCCTTAGACAATTACAGATAGATCTACCATATGACCCAGCTATTCCACTGCCGGGTATATACCCAGAGGAATAGAAATCATCATGTTGAAACCATACCTGTTCTCCCATGTTTAATAAGGCACTATTTACAATAGCCAAGAGTTGAAACCAGCCTAAATGCCCATCATTGGATGAGTGAATAAGGAAAATGTGGTATACCTGCAAAATGGTATATTACTCTGCTATTAAAAAAAAATGAAATACTACCATTTGCAGCAACATGGGTNTCCTGATTTCCAAAAGACTGAGAATGACAAATGCTGGTGAGGATGCAGAGAAAAACAACCCTCCTATGCTGTTGGTGGGACTGAAAAACGGTGCTGCCTTTATGGAAAATGGAATGGAGGTTCCTTAGACAATTACAGATAGATCTACCATATGACCCAGCTATTCCACTGCTGGGAATATACCTAAAGGAATAGAAATCATCATGTTGAAACCATACCTGTACTCCCATGTTTAATAAGGCACTATTTACAATAGCCAAGAGTTGAAACCAGCCTAAATGCCCATCATTGGATGAGTGGATAAGGAAAATGTGGTATACCTGCACAATGGTATATTACTCTGCTATTAAAAAAAAATGAAATACTACCATTTGCAGCAACATGGGTGGACTTAGAGAAAATTATATTAAGTGAAATAAGCCAGGCACAGAAAGATACATGCCACGTTTTCACTTATTTGTGAGAGATAATAAAAATAAATAAGTAAATATTCAAATGAACAGGGCAGGGAGAAGAAGACACAGCAATCACAACAATTGCTTGAACTTGTTAAGACAAGTGAACAGATATGATGTTTTAAGGGGCGTGGGGAAGGGGGGAGAGGGAGGGAGGAAAAGGAGGAATTAGTAAAGGGATACAAAAATCAACTATATTGTATATTGATAAATTAAATTAATAATAAAAAAAATTAAAAAAACAAAACAAAAGCAAAGGCATTACTTGGCAGTCCTATGGGAAATAGCTTCCTTCGTCACTCCAGACTAGTGCACAGCCAACGCATGGCAGTCTCTGAATAGAATTGTAGTCAAGGACTCAGATGCCCTGGCTGCTATGCTCTTCTAGAAATTTACATTCCTAACCCAGGACCTTCATTCTTTCATCTCTTTGTCTGAGGCCTTGGGCAGAGGTTTTCTTCAGACACCCCTGGTGAGGCCTCCTTGTAAGGAGAAAAAGAGAAAAACTGAAGACCATTTCCCCCACTGTGACTCAGAACCCAATACTATTCTATCTTATAGTCTTCTTCTTTGGACCTTCACCCAGACCCCAAGTCCAAAAAGCTGCAGGAGACTTTTGTTTGGAACTCTCTCAACAGTGAGAAAACCCCCACATATTTGCTGAACCGCCTGACTCGCTACCTGTGTATTCATTCTTTCATGGGGGAAAATGAAACAGGGGAAGCTGATGTCTCCTCTGGTTTTAGCATCTTGCTTATATGGTCATAATAAGTGATTATTGGCTTCACTATTAATTCCATTTTGCTTCAATTAGCTAGTCCACTACCTGGCATCTTGGTTCTCTCTAGCTCAGCTGAGCTCCTGACACTGACAAAGTCAAGGTTCTTGATTCATTGCAACAAGGGAAACTACACACCATTGAAACCGTAAATTCCTCAGTA
>NW_007733001.1:56209-57606 GCF_000696425.1 Galeopterus variegatus | reverse complement strand
AAAAAAAAACACTTTACTCTTTCGAATTATTGTCTTAGGTGATATGTGTAGAATTAAAATTAATGGAGAAATCAGAACTATTAGTTCATGATCCACATAGTGAAGTGTGTACTAATTTACATTTCCTTCAGTATTAATACTGAAGGAAAATAATACTTAGAGTATTATTGTTTTCTATTTTTCAGATCTTACAGTAATTTTATTACTGGTTTGATTATCAGCAAACAAAATATTTTACTATATGCATTATTTATTTTATTTATACTTGGCAAAGTCCTTTTATTTATTTGTTTATTTTCATAGGTGGAGGACATTTTACTATTGGAATATGGATTTCTATCTTAAGAATCACATTTTTTAAGATTTTGTGTTGTCAAAACCCTAGATTTCTTGAATATGATTTATGTTGGGGTCCCACAAAGGACGTTTGTATCCATCTGAAGAATATAAATATGTACCTTTACTTTCATCTTGCACCTGTGCCTTGATTTTACTTTCTTCTTTTTAACATGTGTAATATGTATAATAAAATCCCCATAGATATTCACAAGCTATTTTCCAAAACCNTCTGGTTTTAGCATCTTGCTTATATGGTCATAATAAGTGATTATTGGCTTCACTATTAATTTCATTTTGCTTCAATTAGCTAGTCCACTACCTGGCATCTTGGTTCTCTCTAGCTCAGCTGAGCTCCTGACACTGACAAAGTCAGGGTTCTTGATTCATTGCAACAAGGGAAACTACACACCATTGAAACCGTAAATTCCTCAGTAAGCAAAAGAAAAAAAAAAATGTAATTATAGAATTTGAAGGAAAAGATGTTTAGGTGAAATTCAAGTGAAGCAACATTTACATGGGCCAAATCAACACAAATCTATGTTTAAAGGGTTCAACATCAGGTCTAGACTGTGAAGTGAACTCAGAGTCCTATGTACTTGGAAACTACAAAATTAAAATAGATGTGGAATGTTGTGTCCAGGAACATGTGATCTGAAGCTCTGCAACTAGGATTAAATAAAGTCTTCTTTGTATTGTTGTGACCAAGATCCTCCAGGCAAGAGTTGGATGTTTCAGTCTCACTGATAACATTTCAAACATCAATATTTCTGATCATCTACTCATTTATATAATAAAAGATCTTAGTGACTAAGAAAGAAATAGTCACTCCAAAGTCTGGATTGAGTATGATACTTTACACCGACAATGTGCCCTTGGGAGAAATAGTGTTTGTGTGTTTTGATTATAATTTGCTATAATCAGGAACATCTTTCCATGACAGCAAATATATCTCCATCGTTGTACAATTTGGCAGAATATAAAAGTTTATGGATGTTATAATTTTTAAGGTAGTTCTTATATTTTGATCCTTATTTAGGAATTCTTCTATGAAAAAAAAA
>NW_007733001.1:3227-54646 GCF_000696425.1 Galeopterus variegatus | reverse complement strand
AAATTATCCTGAATTATCTGAGTGGCCCAGATGTAATCACAAGGGTCCTTAGAAGGGGAAGGCAGGAGTTTCAGAGGCAGAGAAGAAGATAACAATGACAAAAGCAGGTGTCAGAGTGATGCAGATCCAAGAGCCAAGCAATGTTGCCTTAGAACCTGGAAAAGACAGGGAAGCAGATTCTCCCCTAGAGCTTCGGGAAGGCCCTGAGCCCTGCCCATCCATTTTAGATACATGGAAGTCTGTGATGTAAGACAGTACGTATGTAGTGTTTAAAGCCGCTAAGTAAGTTTGTAGTATTTTTTACAGCAGTGGTAGGAAACTGATATGATATGTATATTTTAAGTATATCTAGAAGTTATTTGGTTTCTGGTGGGACTTTTCTTATTTTTAAAACTAGTTTTCCAACTTAGCGAATGTAAATTATTTTATTCATATAAATCTTGATGATTCAAGATGCCTTGTTGTTGAGCTCTTTTACCTGCCTGTAATCCTGCCAACTGGGCCAATTGTCGAGCTAGGGTTGGGTCTGGAGCTCACGGACACCTCAAGCTCATTCACAGACTGAGTCAAAAACCCTTCACATGCCAGGCTGGGTCCCCAGACCCCTCATACACAGGTCTATGAGCTAGGTAACTGGCAAACAGGTCCTTGGAAGCCATTGGTTGTACAGCATGGCCACAGCGCATGGCAGCTGCTCAAGGCAGACACCAGCCAAGGTTGCCATGCCACACATGTGCACTAACTCCACCCCACACATAATTTGCTTACAAAGAATGTGCCATACCACCCCCACCAGATGGACAGGTGAGGGGGCCTGATTAAATTATTCTATTTTCCCAACAATCCACCCCTCAGGGTCCCTCACCATACAATCTGCACATTCAGATCTTCTATGATGTTCCCTTAGCAAGGATAAATGACCCTTACATTTGCATAAACTATTGTCCATTTAATATGCCTTAAGCCTTGTAGTTCTGTCCTTTTAACTATTAACCACATGTGGCCGGTTAGTAGTCACAATTGGTGTGATCCTCCATGGGGATCCTGCAGTCATACTGATGGGAAATTCAATGAATATTCAGTAGGTGATCACACCAATGTATGTCTGTACCAGTTGACTCTGGTGTAGTTCCTGCAGCCAGAATACTATGGACAAAATGATAGAAGAGTTATTGATAACAATAGGGGGAGTTCTCGCCCTCTGGTAGGATACATGCCAGTTTGCCATCCTGAGAAATGATGGTTACAGGAATAGGTATCTTACCTGGCTTATGATACGATACTTTATATGCTAACCCTGTTGGATCTGTAGGTTCTACATGTAACAGTATAGGGGAACTCATAATTAGCCATAAAGATAATACAAATGCGCACTTTGGAACAGAGTGCTTATCTGTTCCAGGCCATGTCACCTTTACTCGAAGAGGCCAGGTACTTGTCACTCAAGTTGAAACTTGTAAGTCTCCCTCTAATCCTTTCCCCCAAGGCCCTATTAAACCTACTGAGTGTATATGGGAGGGCCTTTATTCTCCAAGGCCATCCCCATCATACTGTCTGTCCCTGATGCAAACAGGTTGCGGCCAGTAAGAGAATATTTCCATTCTTGCCATATCCTGGCTTCAAAAGCTTATCTTTAGCAGTGATTTGCAGTTGTATAGGTGCTGAAGCCCTATGCAACAGAAATTCCCCTAGAGAGGGTCCACCCTTGCGGGGTCTCTCATTTAGAATCCTGACAGTCATCCATAACCACCATGTCCACCCCTTCAGGGATGGGGATTGGGTAGATAGCCTTAGTGCCTTTTTTAAAAGACCATTGTGTGGTTCAACCATTCCCACTGCCTGATATGGCACATGTAACTTCCACTGAATGGACAACTGGGAGGCCCACCTCTGAACCCCATGTCCAGTAAAGTGGGTTCCACTATCACTCTCTATGACTACAGGCTGACCATACATAGCAGTGAGGCTATTCAATGCCTCCACAATGTTTACTAAGTCTGGGGCCTTACAAGGCCATACAAACAGAAGACCAGTAGCCATATCAACAGCTGTGAAGATGTATCTGAAATTCTCTGACCTTGGCAGTGGTCTGACAAAGTCCACTTGCCTTTGAGTCAGGGGCACCCTTCCTTGAGTTATTTGCCCATCTGTATGGGGCACCCATCAGGGGTGTGGACTCTCTTGAGCACACACTGGACAAGCACAACAGGCATTCACTACATCTTCCCATTTTATAGGCAGGACATTCCACATGGTTTTACTGCCAGCATACTGCATTTGTTGATGTAACCACTGGGCTATATCAGTAGCTGGGGCTCTCTCCAGCCATCTTACCTTAGCCAAAGCATCAGCTTCATCATTTCCTGGATTGGCTAGGGGGAAGTGTCCTGTGACATGGAAAAGAGTTACTTCTTTCACATGCCCCAATTCCCATAACTCTTGCCACATGGCTTGTCCCCATAGGGGTCGGTGGCCTACCATCCACTGCTGATATTTCCAAATAGAGAGCCAAAGGGTCAAACCTTTGTATGCAGCCCAGCTGTCAGTACAGATGGTTAATGGCCCAAGCTCATTTTTTATCACCATCCACACTGCTCTCAATTCAGCCCATTGACTGCTTTGCCCTGTGCCATTTTCACACCACATGGTATCTGTTGAGGGCTTTACAGCAACAGCTGTCCATGATGCTGAAGGTCCCATGCTAGAGCCAGCTATATACCAAGCTTGCTCTGTCCCTCATGGAAAGGTGTAGCCTCCATCTCCATGGGTAACTGTTGCAACTCTTTGGACTCGTAGACACAGTGCTCCTTTGTTCTATATATGCTCCCCATTTAGACAAGGTAAGAGTCTGAGCTACCCCTTTTTTAGGGTTGGTTGCCCACGTGCACAGCCAACCTGTTATAGGGTATGTTGTTCTTTGTAGGACTTTGGCAGTTCCTCTGATAGCTTCTGTGGCTATCAAGGCAGGATATATAGCTGCTAACTGCTTTTCTGTTAGGGTGCGGCACACTTCAGCACCCTTCCAGAGCTGAGACTAGGATCCTTCAGGTGTGAAGAATCAGTGTTGTCTCTGCCACAAACCTCATTCTAACCCCTCCTGTGTTATATGCGCATCTAACTCAAAAGGCTTAGTGGGGTTGGCCACTTGTAACACCTGTACTTGCTATATTGCCCTTTTGTAGCTCAGTAAGCCTGTTCTACTTCCTCAGTCCAATCCCAGAGTGCTCCTTTTTTTTTTTTGTCAGTGTATATCATAGGCATGCCATTTGGGCCATATGGACTACAAAAGCTCTACAATACCACAAAAGACTCAAATATGTCTGTAGCTGAGCTACCATTGTGGGTTGAGGGTATGCCTGTATCTTATCTATAATAGCTTCTGGGATGACACTTGTCTTACCCGACCAGCCACTCCCAGGAATTTGACTGACAACCCAAGTCCTTGCACTTTGGCTATGTTCACAGCCCACCCACATTGTTCCAAATGACTTAGCAGTGCTGGAGCTGCCTGGGTTAAATTTGCAAGAGAATCAGAGGTTAGTAACACATCATCAATGTAGTGAAACGGTGTAACCATGTTGGGCCTAGTCCATTTGGCTAGGTCCCCAGCCACCAAACCAAGACAGATGGTTGGGCTATGCAGATAACCTTGGGGCAATACTTGAAAGTTCCACTGCCTCCCTTCCCAAGTGAAGGCAAACTAATCTTGTATATCAGGCAAGATTGGAATAGAGAAAAAAGCATTTGCAAGGTCCAGTGCATAAAGATATGTCTCCAGCTGAGTCATCAGCTGATCTATCAAGTTGTGAACCAAATGCACAGCTGCACTACTTTGTGCACTACTTTGTTTAGTTCTCAATAATCTACAGTCATCATCCAGGTACCATCAGGCTTTTTCACTGGCCATATAGGAGCATTAAATGGGCTATGAGCTGGGTGAATAATGCCAGCTTTCTCCAATTCCAATATAGTGAGTGGCATGTCCTCCTGGTAGGCAGTACTGCTTTACATCAACTATACTTCTTGGCTTGGGTAACACCTGTGGGTCATGTTTAGCATGTCCTTGTAACACAGGCTTCACTGACTGTATTCACATCTGAACTCTCCAACTGTTGTTTGCAGGTGCAAACCATAAAGTACATCCACACAAGCTGCACATTTGTCCTCGACCAATGTATTGCCAATTCAACATGAAGCATCTGGTCCTTGTCTGCCCCCAAAAGACGAGTACCTTGGCCTGCTCCCTAATCCAAATGGAACAGTTCTTCTGCCTCCTCAAGAGCAACAAAAAAGTATTTTAAATCCACTGAGTGTACCTTGCTACCTGTTTCAGATGTTTGGTAAAATGCTGCTCAGGGCACAATTGCTGCCACAAGGGAAACAGGACTACATTTGGCTGCTGGTCAATTTTCTTGCTATCAACCCAGCTGCAAACACGTCAAACCACATCTGCTTATGGCTAGTCCTGCTTGGTCCCTTTGGGATAAAATCCCAAACATTTCTTGCGGGTTTGTTCTTAGCCAAGTTTCAGACCCCTTTTGCTTGTCTGCTATCCTCTACTTCACCCATGCTGGCTCTCATGGTTGTTACCTCATGTATAGGATGACCAATGTATGGGGCCAGTATGGCCATCAGTGATCCAAAGGACATTGAGAGGGCATTTTCCAACACTATGTCTCTCATGCTGCCTGTAAAATGTTTATCATCCATGCCATGAGCGTTCACATTAAACATGGACTGCCACATCCCCAGCTACTGAATTATTTGAACCAAGTCGGTATATGTTTGCCTTTTACTAACAATCTTGGGCAGTTCTCCAGCATTTACCCACATAGATCGGGCAGCTGCATTCACCCAGTCCATCAAGGAGTGATTACCTTGCCCTTGTGCATATCTGTGGCTATTTTGCAGTCATTGTCTCAGGGATGGGTGCATGGTGATGGAGGCCAATGTCTCCACCTCCTAACCAGAGCAAATCACACTATCCACCACTAGGTTCCATAAGCACAACAGCCAAGCAGCCAGGGTCTCCCCATGTTTCTGTGTGAACTGTATCCCCAAGTCAACCAGTTCAAACTGGGTATACGGGGCATAGGTGGTGAACTGGGTCACTTGTGGATTACCCAGTGGTGTCCATCTGGTCCCATAGGCTGCTCATGTCTCAATTTGACATGCTCAACAGTCCATGCCTGGAGATGCACGGTTTCCCCCAACTCACCACTGCATTGGTCATCTTCTCTTGGTGTGAGAGGCAGGAGTGGCCAGTCACTGCACATCATCCTCCAGGATAATCATCCTTGCTTCCAACAACTCTGCTTTCTGCCACAAATCTCAATCAGTTTGCACCATAATGAGCAGCAGCCAGGCTCCGGATAGCAGAAAAGTGGCCACCAGGCACCACATGCTCAAGGATAGCCAAATTTCCTCCCCTTCCCAAGGGGTTTTGCATTGTAGTACCTAGTCTATGCTGCCTTGCAGTACAGTGTGCAGCAACCACGTCCCAGTCAACAGGAAGGTGGCCATTGAGCACAACATGTTCAAAAGTAGCCACATTTCCTCCTTCTTCCATGGGCTTTTGGCTCCTGAACCTGCTCAGAATCCTGTAGCAGACTATGCCAATTGTCAAGCTCTTTTACCTGCCCATAATCCTGCCAACTGGGCCAACTGTCAAGCTAGGGCTGGATCTGGAGCTCACAGAACCTTCAAGCCCATTCACAGACTGGGTCACAAACCCTTCACACATCAGGCTGGGTCCCAAGACTCCTCACATGCCAGGCAGGGTCACCAGACCCCTCACACCCAGGTCCATGAGCTAGGTATCTGGCAAACAAGTCCTTGGGAGCCGTAGGTTGTAGAGCATAGCTGCATGCATGGTGGCCACCTGAGCCAGAGGCTGCCAAGGTCACGGTGCCAGACATGTGCACTAACTCTACCCCCACCACCACATACATTTTGCTTACAAAGATGCGGTGCACCACCCCCCACCAAGGGGGCCTGATTAAATTATTCTATTTTCCCAATACTTCTGTAACATATATTTAATAAATGTGCAAATCTATGCACATTTTGGCATAGTTTCTTTCTCCTTTCCATGTAGAAAAAGATGTTCTTCCTATTGTGTAAGGCCGGTCTTTCTGGCTCTACTCAGGATCCTTTCCCCTCTGGTCTACTTTAGGACCTTGTCATAACACTCTTTCTATATCCCACTGTCCCCTTCTCATCAAAATATAAACATCTAGACCTGCTGGTTAGTTCAGTTGGCTAGAGTGTGGTGCTGATAACACCAGGGTCAAGGGTTCTGATCCCCATACTAGCCAGGTGCTCCCCCAATATAAATAAATAAAATAATAAAATAAATAATAAATAAAAATAAAAAACAAAATTTTGACAAATTAAAAATAATTAAATAAAGCAAGAAACATCTATAACACTATTCCTTGTTTGTTACTGGCTACTAAAATCAGATATTTTTAAAAGTATATTTATGGAATTTTTATTGAATTATGTAATAATTGGAAATGATTACAGGACAATTATTAATGTTGCAGTAATAAATTTTCCTTTCAACATGATTTTCTCAGATTTCAGGGAAATATTCATATTGTGCTTGGAGGTGGTATTTTACCTCCTTTCTGATATTTCTATATTGTATTCACTTTTGTAATAATGCAAAGGCTTGAGCAGATAACAAGGCAATAACTTCATTCTTTGCCTTAATCTTCACTTAATGAGAACGTTCCTATCAAGGGTTTGATCGCTGGCTTCAGTTGGACATTCTTAATTTGATAAATAGTATGTTTTTGTATTGTGATTTTTTCTTAGGAAAGGAATGTTTACTCAATTTGCAAATAGCTTTTTCACATCTAGATAATTGTATTATCATTGTTGCATTTTTCTAATTTTAACTGTTAATGTAATGACTTTTTAAAAGACTAAATATTTTTTAATGACTGTAATAAAATATATATAGTCCTCGTATATTGTTTTTTAATGTGCTTATAGATTCTATTTGTTTTCTTTATTTCAATATTTTTCATCTATGTGAGGTTGTTTAGTTTTGAAAATGTGCTAATAGTTTAATTATTTCTAAATCGTTAATAATATTATTTATATATTAATTTCACTCAAGTTGTTTAGAGACAAAGGGGCTTTACCACAAAAAGTACCAATTTTTAAAATTTATTTAAATGCAATTTAATCTTTAATTTATGATTAAAATTTAAACTTTTGTTATTAATTTTGCATTTTGTGATATGGATCTATAAACTGTGTGCTGTAACCTACTGATATTGTTCTGGTGATATAACAGATGATAATGTTTAAATATTCCAGGGAGGTTTGCATTTCATAGTGTATAACTCTTGTAAAGCAGCAAATAAAACTTATCATATATATATATAAATTATGTCCCATTTATTATTTTGTGCACATTTCCTCTGTCAAATATTGAGAAAAAAATTAATTACCTTTGGCTATTGTGTTTTTATCAATTTTCCTTTCATTTTACTTCTTTTTTAAGAGGCAGTCTACTATGATGACTCAGAGCATATATTATTTCATATTCATATACCCTTATGTTGCTTGAAACCTGAAGGCCATTTGAAATTGCTTAGCATTATCAAACCTTTTTGTGGTTTCTGTGATATTATATGCTGCTGGTCTCCACTTTTCGTTTCTAGTCAATGCTAATCTCTTACGTTCTTTTCTGCTTTTCTTCTTCCAAATGATCCGTAAATGTTGAAAATTTAGAGGGATCTATCCTAAGCCCTCACCTCTTCTCTAGTACTTTCTTCTCCCTGAATGATCTCATACTCTCTCATGACATCAGTTACAATGGATATATTAACAGCTTCACGTCTCTACTGTAGTTTGGATCTGTCTCCCAAGCTCCAAACCAATACATATAACAAGTTATTTGATATTGCCATTTTAGCTGAGAGTTTCTGGTTAATTACAATTGAAATTGTAAAATATAATTCATCAGATTATGTAACCATAGATTAAAATAATGTACTTCAAGCACCCAGCCAATGTCCGGATGATAGTGAGTAATATAATTAGTTATTGTTAATAGAAATCCAGTAGGCATTTTTGGATAATAATGAGAAGACAGTTGAGAGAAAATAACCTAAAAGAAGAATCAGAGTTGAGAATATGCTAGGCATAAGTGAAAAATAATAATAATAATTTAAAAAGCAATATGTTTTGTGTGGAATGAACTAGAATTTAAGATGTGCCTCTAGCTTTCTCTCTGGTTTTTGCATATGTTACAGTAATGATTTCCAATGTCTATTTCAGGTGTAAAGTTCTTTTTTTTTTTATGAACAGTGGAATCTCAACAGTAATAACTTAAAGACTCGTGGAATTAAGAAGCTAACACAGCTGATTCTGGCTATAAGAACCTTAGTATTTATATCATATTCTTAGGTGCTTTGGGGATTTCTGGGCTTCTTCCCTACTGTCTCATGAACATTCTTGAGCTTAAAGCTCAAATCCAGAAGGAGAAAACGTGAGAAAAGACAGAAGACTGACTTTAGATTGGAATGTTTGTTATTACCAGTTCACACTGCAGAAACCGAGCAGCTTGCTAAGCAATGAGTCTAAATTTGTTCTCAATCAGAAAGTGGATGGGGTAGGAATTGTATTAGTCCGTTTTGCATTGCTATAACAGAATACCTGAGACTGGGCAATTTATAAAGAAAAAAGTTTTATTTGGCTCACGATTCTGGGACAGCTGCATCTGGTGTGGGTCTCAGGCTGCTTCTACTCACGGTGGAAAGTGACAGGAAGCCGGTGGGTACAAGCAGATCATGTGGCAAGAGGAAGCAAGAGAGAGGGGAGGTGCCTGGGTCTTTTTTAATACCCCACTCTTGTGGGAACTAGTAGACTTAAGAACTCACTCACTACCTCCTGACGCAGACAGAACATTAATCCATTCATGAGGGATCTGCCCCCATGACTTAAACAGCTTCCAACACTGCCATATTGGGAATCAGATTTCCACATGAGTTTGGGGAAGACATACTCTATCAGGAGTGTTCCTCAATATCTCATAGTAGCTAGAATTTGTAGTGGTTTTATCTCTAAGGAAGTTGTTCCATACCATCAAGTGGTATCCTTTCTGATTATGATTATTCCAGTTATTTATAAATTATGTTGGAGATCATTTGTACTCTTAATTCTCACTTATTCAAAGGGCATTTACAACAAAACAATGCCTAGGATGGGTTTCTGTTAGATTCATTTTTAATTACCTGATTGCCACTTTGGTGGAAAATATATTGAAATATGAATAGTGATTGATAAGTCCTTGAAGTTTTTGGATAGGAGATCAATGTGATCTCAAAAATCACACAGAATGATTCAAAATACACCAGTCTGAATTGGAAATATGAATCAAAGGTCAACTTGATTATCATAAAATAATAATGTTTTATTTTAATTCTCATAAACAAAATAGAGAAAATAAAAGTATAGAAATGGTTATGAAAACAGAAATCAAATGATGTGATAGTTAAAAGAATTAGTTAAACTGAAAAGCTTTGGCGATCCTTTAAATTTAGCAAAATAAGAATCAAGATCAAAACCAAGACTTCAAATTTGAAAAGATAGAAAACATGATGTTGGCTGTAACAATGAGTTAGAAATTAAGAAGAGGAATCTTTTGCAAATACTTTACTTAGGAGACTCATAAAGTCACCAAAAATCCTTTTATTTCTTAATACATCTTGAAAAAATTGAAAAATAAGAAGTACATTTTTGTTTTAGAGGTGCTCGAGAGTTTAAAAATAAGGTAAAAATACAGTTTGCTTTCTGTTTTTCCAAACATCAAAGGCTTTCTGTAAGGAATAAAGCAGGCAATTGGTTCCCAACAACTTGTCAAGAAAGTAATTAATTCATAGAACTTTTGGACCATGTAGTATTACCACCTACAATGAGAGCAACATGAGGCCTTTTGTTGAGAAGATCTATGTGGTTTTCTTATACCACTTGTTTTTATCTCAAAATATAAATTTGTATTTGAACCTGACAGTTGCTATCCTTACAAATCTATATAAATGTTTCATAGGATAATAAAACTTATGGTAGTGCAACATCAATGGACGATGGCTCTTTTTTCTCTTTTCCTTTTCCTTTACAAAAGCAAGTATTGAAGCACTTTAAACACATTAAGGTTATTTTTCATCCCAAAGTGTGAATTCCATATTGGTATGCATATTGAAAGTTTCAGTCAAGTTTCGAATGGACCCATTTACAAAAAAAAATCATAAATTTATAGAATTTGTAATATAATATTTATAAGGATAATACAGTTTATCTTATCTAAGTGAGCAGGAAGAAATGAAGTTGAGGGATAAAGAAAAGAAGTGAGGTACCCTCAAAAATAAAAGGAAAGAATTAAAAATTGGTTTAAGTAACAACTCTTTTCATTGATGACTATGTAACTTTCTTGGTTAGAATCAATGAATCAGTCAATTAACCAAATACTGCGGTGTTGGTGGGGGACAGGTGTATAAAATGGTTGATAGTACTTCAGAAGGTTCTGAAATCTGTAGGTCAACCTGAGTTCTGGACAAAACAGGCTAATTGAATATTCTCAGGCTATTAACACAAAAGCCTGGGATAAGTAACATTTAGATAAAATTTGATAAGTGTTACTGAAACTTTCTAAATGATCTTGCAAAACTGTGCACATATTAAAAGCTGATATTGATATGATGTTTTTCCAGGAGGCCTGTGAAGACTGGAATTCTTTGTACTCCCAGACACCACATGAAAAAAGTTCCCAAAGACCACATATGAGAAGTACACAATGATTGGGAAACTAATCATCTTTATAAATGTATTTATAAATCATCTTTATAAATATTATTATTTGCATACAAGCACCAATATTGATTTAGGCTAGATTATGTCATAAATAACATTTTTTTTTTCTGAACAACATGCTGAACTAGGCCCCAAAAGCAAATAAGCAGAACTTCCTTATATCATTTTAAAAGACTAATATATTAATAAATTATTTTCTAAAAGTAAGTAGTAAAACTGAGTAAGGAAACACTTTTTGATCCATTTCCTGTATGTTGATTCCATCTGGGAGTCCTACTCAAGTACTCTTCAAGTAGCATTTCCAGTACCTATATCAGTTGGCTTCTTTGAGACTGAACAACACTGAACAAAGAAAGAGAAAAACTTGACTGGATCTTCTTCTTAGTGGAAACAATGTGAAGACCCATATTCTTCAAGCCATGTGGGAACAAATAGAATCATAAGAATCCTGTACAAATTATGTTTAATCTTACTAAACCCTGACCCTAAAAAGAAATGGACCTGTATGTCAACAATGTATACCAGCACTCTTCTTTCCTGGAGAGGTTTTGAGTAAATAGGAGACTAAAAATCATGAGATTCCAGGAGAGCATAATACCTAAAGACCCTGAGTGATGCCTCCAAAATGTACCATATTTCCTCAGTGTATTCATTCTCACACTTTTCAAGTTATGTCAAACTTCCCCGAACCCTGTTACTTAGGAATAATTGATCATGCTACAGGAAAAGGCAAATTCTTCTCCTTGATAAATAAAGCTTGTTCGTTGCCCATATTACATCTGCATTGCCAATTTATCTCCATCTATTTAAATTTACTTATTCTAAAAAATAAAAAAATGTAGTTTCATAAAACCATCTTTTTATGCCATTTTCTTCTCCAGCTACTGCCCAATTTTCTTGTACAAATATCTTTTAAAAATATATTATTTATACTCTACTTTTTATCAACTCATGCTCTTTTTTTTTTTTTCCTTTTTGTCTTTTTTCGTGTCTGGCAATGGATCGCAACCTTCAGTGTCGCGCCCATACCGGACTGGGACGGCAACGGGATCGCAACCCTCGGTGTTGCGCCCGCACCTCGCTCAGCCAGTGAGCGGAACCGGTCTGTATGTGGGATCCGAACCCTCGGTGGGAGCGCCGCCGCGCTCCCAAGTGGCGCACTGTAGCAGTGCGCCACCAGGCCGGCCCTCAACTCATGCTCTTTAAACCCATTCAAAATATATATTTTACTCTCTGAATATTCCCCCAACAATGATGTTAATGCCCTACTTGTTGCAGAAAATATTAGTTGTTTTTCAGTCCTCCCATATATTTTCCCAGCTTTTCTTTTCTTCTATAGATATAAAGTTTTTTCTCACTTTGATTTCAGCAAAACACCCTCCAGGTTTTTCTCCTATCTCATAGGGCACTTATTTTTAGTTTCCTTTAAAGTTTCCTTTTTCATTACTTGCTTCTTAGTGTTAGAATATCCTAGATTCAGTCCTTGGAAATCTTAGCTCTTCTATGCCTGCCTAATGTCTTAATCTCATCCAATTTATAGCTTTAATATTTGTGAACAAAAATTTCAAATGTGAATTTCCAGTCAGAGCTCTCCATAAAATATCAAATTATCTGTCTCTTATTAGTTTTTAGGCATCTCAAATTTAGGTTTAAATGATCCTCTATTATACAGAAAATCTGCTCTTCCTGCAGTCTTGCTGATAACAGAAAATGAATCCACCTTCTCAGTTTCACAGATTGTAGGAACTTGGAAATATCTTTGACTGTTTTCCTACCATTTATATCTATCTCACATCTAATGTGTTAGCAAAACCTCTTTTCTAATTTCAAAGTACATGCAAAACCCAACCAGTTCTCACACATCCACTGAAAGCCTAGTCTAAACCGTACATATCTGTCTATTGGATTATTGCAACAGACAAGTCTCCCTGCTTCCACATGTGTTTTCTTGTTTCTATTCCTAACCCAACAGCTAGAATGGTGTTGTTAAAATAGACATTCGATAATGCTGTTATCTACTCAAAATCCTTCAGTCTATTCTGTCTCACTCAAAAACCAAAAGTCATAAGAGGATCTACAATGCACAATTTCAGGTTTTTATTCAAATGTCAAATTTCTCAATAAAAACTTCTCTCCCACCACTTTGTATTTTCCTATTGCACTTATCACTATCGAAAACCTCAGATTTTGCTAGCACATTTTAAAATCCCTTTCTCTCAATTAAAATGCAAGTTCATGAGATTGTGTGTGTGTGTATGTTTTTTTGTTTGTTTTTTTTGTTGTTTTTTACATTTTGTTTTCTAGTGTGTAGAACAGTTTCTGGTATCTAACAGATCATCGATATGTTTTGTTGAGTGAAAGACAATGCATTTCTGGTACTTCATGCTTTTCCCTTCCCTCAAGCTACAAGAAAAGGGCTTCAAAGGGGATAAGCACTTCCCTTATTGGGTGAAAAATTTGATCTGTCATCTGACACATCCTGAAGTCAAGAAAAATAAGAAGCTGTACCCATCAGAGAAATCAGGACTGAAAAGTCTAAGCTGATTGTGGTGGATTGAATGTTGCCCCCCAAACTCATTGATGCTTAATCCCCACTGTAACTGTTGAGGGTGGGACACCCTATTATAGTAATTGAAAGGTATGGCCTTGAAGAGGTGATTGGATTCTGAGGACCATGCCTAAGTAATTGGATTAATCCATTGATGATTTAATGGTGGCCACAGGTGAGGTTCTGAGGGCTTTGAAATAAAAAAGAAGTGAGGAGTCAGCTCTCTCCGCTTCTACCATTTCACCATATGATATCCTGCATTACTGTAGAGTCACCTCACCAGATGTGTTCTCTAGACTTTGGACTTTCCAGCCTCCAAAAGTATAAGCAATAAATATTGTTTCCCTACAAATTTCGCTGTTTCAGGTATTTCTGTTATAAGCAACAGAAATGGACTAATACATTGATTGAACACCAGCTAAATTTCCATTGATGGTGTGGGTCATAGAATATATAAACATAATTTACAAACCATATGTGGGCTGCACTGAGAGAAAGCTTGCCAGGATATTTTAAATATCAACACCTTAGGGGATGGGGGACAGAAGCTAACAACAGAAAGCCAAGACCAAAATTTGGGAGATAAACTGTTGGGAAAAAAAAAAAAAAAATCAGCAGCACATGTTACGGAAAGAAAAATCCAGTGTCTCCAGAAAAGCCCTTGAAAGAACTTAGTAATGTCTTTCAAGACAATCAGATTCATCTTTAATTACCTAACAGGCTCAGTAGTATTAAAGTCATCTTATGAACATACAAGTCATGCAAAACCCTTTCAAACCTTCCTATCACTTCTTCCTCCCTCTGGTTCAATCCAGCACAGCATGTTAAGAGACAGCAGCTAGTGAGTGAGATCAGAGGTAAGCAAGACAAGTAAAAAACAATGTCATTTTGGTCTCTGCTCAAATACCTTCTGCTAACAAACTTCTTCTCTGTAAATCAGCACCATGCCAATCACTGTGGTCTTACTTTTCTTAACCTGATTTCACGGTCATCTATACAGTCATTTTTTGTCAACCAGGGTGTAAGTTCCTCGAAGGCAGGGTCTTTGTTAGTTCTGTTGTGATCCCTACAGAGGAGCTTCTCTCACTACCTAGAAAAGTGTCTGGCACATAATTTATTGAGGGAAGCGACAAATAATAATTGTCTTCAAATATTGAATAGCAATCAGAAAGAATGGGGATCGAATAGGCCTGTATGGACTAAGAAAATATAAATAATAGTATTCACTTGTACAAATCTGTATTATTAAAGATAGATTTCTCACTGTCAATGATATCCAAAGACATTTTTTCAACTTATTCATTTCTTTTATTACATATGTATTTAAGAAAGAGAAAAACATATTGATAAGAGTGTTCGACTTTGATCCAGGTGTTAATTTCACACAACAACACCATCACAGATATTTTGAGGATAATGTTATACCAAATATCTGCCACCCTATACCACAGTCAGATGACACATAAAATTAACTATCACATACATTAAAATAAAGTGTTATACACTGTTATGTTGAATTTATAATTAAACAGCTCTTTGAAACCCTTATTATTTTTCTAATTCTTTAAAGGCAATTGTGCTATTATTCAGAGTATTGAAAAAGCATTTCCAAAAACTTTATTCATGCTTTATTTTCTACTTTATGAATGTTTATGTGGATTTGAATGAAATTTTGTAGAGTTTAAACACAGCAGAAAAAAAAATTACACACAGAATAATATTTCCTGTTGTGCTCATCACTAAGAAAAAAATAAAATGGTAATTGTGCTTTGGTAATACTAAAAGCTTTAAAAAGTAAAAGTCCTAGGGCCGAGCCTGTGGCGCACTCGGGAGAGTGCGGCGCTGGGAGTGCAGTGACGCTCCCGCCGCGGGTTCAAATCCTATATAGGACTGGCTGGTGCGCTCACTGGCTGAGCACAGTGTGGGCAACACCACACCAAGGGTTGTGATCCCCTTACCGGTCACGAAAAAGACACACACACAAAAAAAGTAAAAGTCCTGACATTTAAACACAGCTGAAAATGAGTAAGCAATTGCTTGCAACATGCATCTAATATTGTAGCAGTGTACATTGAAACTGTAAGGAAATATCCATATTTAAACATATATTAAATCATTTCTCAATAATTTATTTCGAAAATAAATATAAATGGAGATGTAGAAAAACAATTTTCATGTCAAATTCAAAAATGAAATAAGATAATAAAATAGCATATAATTTTTTCCTAAATAAAACATTTTGAGAATAAATAGAAATGGTTCCAGAATTATTTCCATTAGATAATTCAAATGATCACAAATTTTAGGGAAATAGTTACATTAATGAGTAGAAACTACATCTCCTTCCCTTTACAAAATTTATTGATCTTAGGTTTTATTTAACTACTTAGTTCAAAGTAATTTTTTTCCAAATAAAAATATTAAAAACTGATAAACAGCAAAGGAATGTCAGCTAGATTCAACATTACAGAAACATCACACCTTAGCTTATGCCCTAAAAGTTCTGTTAATAGAAGGAAAAAATGGAAAGGATCGTCGGGCGACATTTGGTAATCATTGTCACTGCTTATATTCAAACCAGCTAGAAGTCCTCCCGAATTCATCTTCAAAACATTTATCAAACATGTTTTTTTTTTTTTCCTTCATTTGTAGTATTAGATTCTTAATCCATGAAAATCTTTACTGTTCTTCATTGCCATGATAGTTTTCTAGCTCTCCTCTTTGGTAACACTGTTTCCTTGCAATACTTAGCTATTAATGAATAACAAACTACCCAAAACTTTGTGGTTTAAAGAAAGAATGATTTTTTCAATGTTCATATGTTCACAGAACAGTTAGGTGAGTCTAATGATCTTGGCTTGGCTTGGCTTGGCAGGGAAGTTCTACTTTTAGCTTAGGCTCACTCATATAGCTGGCAGTCAGCTGGCTGTTGGCTGATGTAGGAAGACCTCAACTTAGACTACTGGTTCTGCTGCATGTGTCTTTTCATCCAGGAGGCTACTCTGGGCATCTCCTTGTGGTGATCTAAGACGTTCAGAGAGAGACATAAATATACGATGCCTTATGAGGCATTGGCTCAAATCTGGAACCATATCACTCCTCTCACATTTTATTGGCCAAAATTTGCAAGTCCAAACCAGATTACAAGAATGGAGAAATAGAAATTGTGAAAGTTGCTGCAGAGACATTGCAAAGAGTGTGGGTACATTCAGGAAGTGGTGCGGTGGGGTGGCGAGAGTGGAGAACTGAGATCACATTTGCAGCCACAAGACCAACCCTTCTAAAATTTTCCAAACAGTGTCCAGATTTATATTTCTAGAATTTAAATCATTGTACTGCTCAAATCACTTAACAGCTTATTCTATACTTATTAACATATTTATTAATAGTTTATATATACAGAATATATTATATTTATTATAAGTAATACATGTTAACAAAAGAGAACCACAGGATCATTGAAGTGAAGAGGGTTATTTTCCTGACAGAGGGGGAAATAAAAGAAAGAAGACAATCTGCAGGTCAGGGAATACAGGCTCTGACTGGGTTGTGTTCTGCCCCATGAAGGGGAGGAGGTTAGCATTTGTGCCTCCTAGGATCAGATTGCATACATATTCAGTGAAATACTATGAATATTTATGGCGAAGGCTGTATGTCCCAACCCGCCAGATATTCAACGCAGACCCTGGAGGGGGGAGTGGGAATTGGATGGGACAAGAGACGAGAGAAATGAAGACAAGACAGTATTCTGATCAAGTCTCATTTATTAGCCAGAAGGTCACAGCTTATATAGGCAGCAGGAGGGAATCAGCAGATAAGGAAGTGAGCAGCAGATGGTTTACTGAGAAAACCACAGGGTGGGTTGTTCTGGTAAATGGAAAATTCCCCTGTTATCTATGGCAAGTTGCAAAGTTACCTACACCCATAGTGCACAGGAGGGGGAGGGACAGAAGATAACAGCAAACAAGGCTCTGAGGCCTCGAGGCAATAGCCGGGCTCTATGGCTCCAGACAGGCAGGCTCTTAGGCAACAGCTGGGCTCTATGGCTCTAGACATCTATATACATGCATAGCGCGTGAACATATTACCAACGTGTATTACTGCACAGGCTGTATAGGCTGACCATGGCCTTTTTTTTTTTTTAATTGAAAGAGTTGATAATACATATTAGTGGAGTATATAGTTGACTATCAATACCTGTGTACAATATGTGATGATCAGATCAGGATAATTAGCATATTCATCATTAAAATAAGTAATCATCATTTATGTCTATTTATTAAATTCTCACTGCCTCCTGTCCCCATCTCCCATCTTTATTAACCACAGTTCTATCCTTCAGAAAGTTCATCATATTATTGTGATTCTTTTTCTTTCTTTCTTTCTTTCTTTCTTTCTTTCTTTCTTTCTTTCTTTCTTTCTTTCTTTCTTTCTTTCTCTCTCTCTCTCTCTCTCTCTCTCTCTCTCTTTCTTTCTTTCTTTCTTTCTTTCCCACTTATGAGTGAGGACATGTGGAATTTCTGTTATTGTGACTGGCTTATTCACTTATTTTCTCCAGGTTTGTCCATTTCCCTGTCTACTTGCATATCAATGGATATTCAGGTTGGCTCCATAACTTGGCTATTGTAAGTACAGTTGCGATAAACATGGGAGTGCAGTTGTCCCTTCAACATGATGATTTCCATTCCTTTAGGTATATACCCAGTAGTGGGATTACTGGATTGTATGGTGGTTCTATCTGTAGTTATTTGAGAAAACACCATAATATTTTCCATAATGACTGTACTAATTCACCATTCCACTAGTGTTGTAGAAGTTTTACCCGTTCTCCACATCCTCACCAGCATTTGTTATTCTCTTTCTTTTTGATAAAAGTCTAGCTGGGGTGAGATGATATCTCAAAGTGGTTTTAATGTGCATTTCCCTGATGATTAGTGATTTTTTCATGTACCTGTTGTCCATTTGTATGTCTTCTTTTGAAAAATGTCTATTCAGCTCATTTGCCCATTTTTTAATTGGATTATTTGTTTTATTACTCTTAAACAGTTTGCATTCCTTGTATATTCTGGATATTAATGCATTGTTAGATGTATAGTTTGCAGATATTCTCTTCCATTCTTTAGGTTGTCTTTTCATTCTGTTGATTGTTTCCTTTGTGGTTCAGAAGCTTTTTAGTTAGAGTTCCATTCGTTTATTTTTTCTTTGGTTGCTTCTGCTTTTGAGGTTTTACTGGCAAAGTATCCACCTAGCCCTACATCCTGAATGTTTCCTGTATGTTTTCTTCATATAATTTTTATAGTTTCAGGTCTTTAAGTCTTTAATCTATTTTGAGTTAATTTTGGTATATGACGAGATCTATGGGTCTAGTTTCATTCTTCTATACATGGATATCCAGTTTTCACGGCACCTTTTGTTGAAGAGACTGTCCTTTCTCCATTGTATATTCTTGGTATTTTTGTTGAAGATCAGTTGGTTATAAGCACTAGGGCTGATTTCTGGGTTCTCTACTCTATTCTATTGGTTCAAATGTCTGTTTTAATTCCAATATCATGCTGTCTTGGTTACTATACCTTTGCAGTATAATTTGTAGTCAGGTAGTTTAATGCCTCCAGCTTTATTTATTTATTTTCTCAGGATTGCTTTGGCTACTTGGGGTATATTGTTGGTAACATTGTTCTTTCTATTTCTGTGAAGAATGTCATCAGTATTTTGATGGGGATTACATTGAATCTATAGATTACTTTGGGTAATATGGACATTTTCACAACATTAATTCATCTAGTCCATGAACATGGAATCTCTTTCCATGATTTTGTGTCCTCTTTAATTTCTTTCAGCAGTGTTTGTAATTATTTTACAGATATTTCACCTCTTTGGGTAAATTTATTCATAGATAGTTTATTCTTTTGGTTCTATTATAAATGGGCTTGCATTCTTGATTTCCTTTTCTGCTAGCTTATTGTTTTTATATAAAAACACTAATGATTTTTGTGTATTGATTTTATATCCTGAAACTTTGCTGAATTTGTTTATCAGCTCCAGAGTTTTTGCATAGAGTTTTCATTTTTTTCCATATATAGGATCATGTCATCTGTGAACAGAGACAATTAGACTTCATCTTTCATCTTTTCCAACTTGGATGTCACTTATTTATTTTTCTTGCCTGATTGCTCTGGCTAGTACTTCTAATACTATGTTGGACAGTAGTAGTAATAGTGGGCATCGCTGTCTTGTTCCTGTTTTTTTTTTTTTTTTCCTTTTTTTTGTCTTTTTTCGTGACCGGCAACAGATTGCAACCCTCAGTGTTGTGCCTGCACCTCGCTCAGCCAGTGAGTGGCCGGTCTGTATGTGGGATCCGAACCCTCAGCGGGAGCGCCGCCGCGCTCCCAAGCGGCGCACTGTAGCAGTGCGCCACCAGGCCGGCCCTTGTTCCTGTTTTTTAAAAGAGAAAGCTTTCAGCTTTTTCGCATTCAAAATAATATTGGTGGTGTGTTTGTCATATATGGTTCTTATTGTGTTGAGAAACTTTCCTTCTATACCTAATTTGTTAAGAGTCTTTATTGTGAATAAATATTGAATTTTGTCAAATACTTTTTCTGAATCTATTGATATAATCATATGGTTTTTGTTCTTGATTTTGCTGATGTGGTGTATCACAATTATTGGTTTGAGTATGTTGTTCCATCCTTGCATCCCTGGGATGAATCCCACTTATCGTTATGTATAATCTTTTTGATATGCTGTTGTATTGTGTTTGTTAATATTTTGTTGAGAATTTTTGCATCTATGTTCACTCAGGATATTGGCCTCTAGTTTGTTGTTGTTGTTGTCGTTTTTGTTGTGTCCTTGTCTGATTTTGTTATCAGAGTGATGCTGGCCTCATAGAATGAGTTTGGGAGAATGGCTTCTGTTTCAATTTTTTAGAATAGTCGGAAAAGGAATGCTATTTATTCTTCTTTAAAGGCTTGGTAGAATTCAGCAGTGAAGCCATCTTGTCCTGGGCTTTTCTTTGTTGGGAGACTACTAATTACTGCTTCAATCACACTGGTTGTTATTGGTCTATTCAGGTTTTCTATTTCTTCTTGGTTCAGTTTTGGTAGTTTGTACATGTCCAAAATTTATCCATTTCCTCCAGGTTTTCAAATTTGTTGGTGTACAGTTGTTTATAATAGTCTCTAATGATTCTTTGTATTTCAGTGGTATCCATTATAACATCTCCTTTTTTATTTCTAACTTTTGTTATTTGAGTCTTCTATCATCTTTTTCCAGTTAGCTTAGCCAATGGTTTGTCTATTTTGTTTATCTTCTTAAAAAAACAACTTTTTTCATTGATATTTTATATCATTTTGGGGTTTCTATTCCATTTAGTTCTCCTCTGATCATAAATATTTCTTTCTGTGTACTAATTTTGGGATTGGATTGTTCTTGTTTTTCTAGTTCTTTGAAGTGTAGTGTTAGGTTGCTTATTTGAAATCTTCATATTCCTTTTATGTAAGCATCTATTGCAATAAATTTCCCTCTTAGTGATGCTTTTGCTGTATATCATAGGTTTGGGTATGTCGTCCTTATATTTTTATTAATTTCAAGGAATTTTTTGATTTCCTGCTTTATTTCTTCTTTGACCCACTGGTTATTCAGGAGCATGTTATTTAATTTCCATATATTCATATAGTTTCCAGAGGTTTGGGGTTGTTGTTGTTAATTTCCAATTTTATTCCATTGTGGTGTGAAAATATACTTGATATGATTTTAATCTTTTCTAAATTTGTGAGACTTACTTTGTAGCCTAACACATGGTCTATCCTAGTGAATGATCCATGTGCAGATGATAAAAATATATATTCTGCAGTTGTAGGATGAAATGTTCTGTAAATGTCTGTCAAGTCCATTTGCCCTAAGGTGGTGTTTAAATTCAATATTTCTCTGACAGTTTATTTGTCTTGATGATTTATCCATTGCTGAGAATGGTATGTTAAAGTGCCCAACTATAATTGTGCTTATCACATTCTTTAGATCCCATAACAGTTGCTTTATATATCTGGGTGCTCTGGTGTTGGGTGCATATATAGTTGTGATTGTTAAATCTTCAGCTGCATTGATCCTTTTATCATTATGTAATGACCTTCCATTATTCTTTTTATAGCTCTTGGCTTGAAGTATCTTTTATCTGATATAACTCTGGTGACTCCTGCTTAGTTTCAGTTTCCATTTGCGTGGAATATCTTTTTCCATTCCTTTACTATTGGTCTAGTCATGTCTTTATTGTTGAAGTGAGTATCTTGCAGGCAGCATATAGTTGGGTCTAGTTTTTCAATCCATTCAACCAGTGTGCATCTTTTGATTGGGAAATTTTATTCATTTACATTCAGGGTTATTATTGAAAGGCACTGCCTTGTTCATGACATTTTTTGATGGCTGCTTTATATTTCTTTTGTGCCTTTCTTTTTCTTTTATTATTTATCTTTGCTATTTTTGATACATTTTTTGTAGTAATAAGATATATTTTCTTTCTCTTTTGGATATCTGTTCTACTAGTGGTTTTTATTATTTTTTGTGTATTTATGATGATATATATTGCTCCTTTGATTCTACATTAGGATTTTCTTCAGAATTTGTTGAAGGGCTGGTCTTGTGGTGGTGAATTCTCACAGCTTTTGTTTGTCTGGGAAAGATACTATTTCTCCTTCTTTTCTGAAGGAAAGCTTTGCTGGATATATTATTGGTTGGCAGGTTTTTTGTTTGTTTGTTTTTTTCTTTTTCTTTTAGGACTTTGAATATGTCAATATGTCATCCCACTCTTTCCTGACTTGTAGCAGTTTTGTTAAGTACTTTGCTGTTAGCCTGATGAGGATTCCCTTATAGGTAATTTGATACTTTTAACTTGATGTTTTTAGAATTCTTTCTTTGCTTTGATTTTGAAAATTTGACTACGGTGTGTCTTGGGGAGGTACTTTTTGGATTGAATCTATTTGGGGATCTTTGAGCTTCTTAAATATGTGGGACCATGTGTCTCCCAATATCTTGGAAGTTTACAGCTATTATTTCATTAAATAGGTTTTCAGTCCTTTTTTTCTTTCTCTTCCTCTTCCAGTCTGATGTGCCCTCTCTTATAGGAGTGGAAGAAGAAGAATGTCCTTGGAGTCTAATTCTTGTCTGGTTGTAGTCATAGTGAGCACTCAAGAATAAGAAGGAGGGGGTCAATGACTGATGCTAGATTGGCCTGTTGAAGTTCAATGTAGAATTCCAGTTATAGCTGATTTGTCCTTTTGAGAGTTGCCTTTGCTTAGTTACAGAAAAAGAAAAAAAAAAAAAAACACCTTCATAACAGTTAGTAAGATATATATTTGCAGGTTGAGAACTGCATTGTTTCCCCTTTCCTTCACTGCAGCCATTTGGTTCTGTTAAACAATTTGGATTTATCTCTCAATGACATCAAGTCCATTTCGTCTGCCTTTTGGGGTACATTTCAACATATGTTATACGTAATATATTAAGTATTCTTATACTAAACAATTATTTTCCTTATTATTATATATAAATAAGATAATAACTTATCAATTATTATAATAGATTTTAAACTTCTTATTAGGACCCACAGTGCCCTTTACTAAGTTGCTTCATTCTTCTCTGATCTCATCTTCTACTACTCTCAGCAGGGAGCTTTCCTGTGAGTTTACCAGTATATCCTCAGCCAGTCAATAGAAAGCTCAATATATAGTAAACATTCATTGAATATTTGCTAAAGAAGTGAATAGATTAATCATTAATATTAATATATTTTATACAAAAAGTCATGAACACATTGATTGAGAAAACAAACATAGTGTTGGGAACAGTCGTAAATATGGAGATGATGTTATCTCATTTTTCCTCCATGTTTTCCTTCTATCCTAGACAGACATTATGGGGAAAACTTTGTAGAGTTAAATCTGATAGCACTTCACTTTATTGAATTCTGCTTCTCATGCTGCTATGATAACCTGCATGTCTCTTTACAAAATCTTGACTATTGAAAAATTCGATGCCCTAGCAGAGTAAGCTCTTCCTGCATCAAACATTGGAAAAGTTTACATCAATTTCCAAAACCTCCTTTTATCTTCAGCAACAGCAGTCTGTGCCATAGAACACCAAATTTTAGGCTGGATCCAATAATAGAGGAAAAAATATTATAAAGAACATTATTGGGTCAAATGTCAAAACTGTATGGTTGACAATAAATTACATAAAATATTACTTGTAAAGGTACTGAGGTTAATAACTACAGTGTTAATTTCCCCATTTTTATCAAACACATTCTTAGGAACTTATGGATGGAGGGCCACAGTGCATTCAAGTTCTCTAATGGGACTAAAATTGTATGTGTATGTGTATGCATATTTGTGTAGATAGAGAGGGGGAGGGAGAGAAAAAAAAAGAAAAGAGAACAAGAGACAGAGATTGAGAGGAGGGAAGGGATGGAAACTGATAAAGTATATGAATGGATGTCAATATAGTAACAAACTGGATAAAAGCTCATGTGTATTCTTTGCAATATTCATACTCATCATTTTTCTATACATTTAAATTTTTCCAAATAAAAGTTATTATATTATTTACTTCAATATCACATGTAGGCAAAACCTTTACCACTGCAAAATTTGTTGTTTCCCCACATCCCAAGCTTCCATGTCTCACAACAAAATTTTATCTCCATGTCTTTTGCAGGTTGTTTACACATATTAGGACCTGATTAAATAGCTATCAATCATTTGAGCAGGACTTACTCTGTGGATTTTCTTTGTAGTGATGTGTATCAATAAAGACTAAGGGGAAAATTACATTACTATTTTTGTCATTACTGCTAGAGAGGTAATTTACAGATACTGTGATACACAAGAACTTGGTGTGCAGTTGCCTGGAATTGGAATTGAGTGCATGTCCATGCTTAATCTCAACAACCTATACTACGTCTTCCTTTGCTATCAGGAAAAAAAAAAAAAAAAAAAAAAAAAAAAAAAAAAAAAAAAAAAAAAAAAAAAAAAAAACTGTGCCATCAACTGTTTTCCTAAAATGATTATGATATTTTTGTCTCTCAGTGGGTACATATTTCCATTGTGTATGCCTGGCCTGGTTGTAAAAAAAGCCTTTCAGCTAATGTAGATGCAGTTAGATGCCACAAACTTAATGGAGTCTATACTGAGACATGCTGTAAGGGTGCCCAAGCCTTATGCTGATTTTCTTTGGTGATTGGATGTGAATATCAGTATATGAGGGCAAATATACATGTTTGTGTCTTTGTGGAAATGCTCGAAACATTTTCTACTCTTCTTTTAATTTTAGCTCCATAAACATAATAGCAATGGCATTTTTATAATGCATGCCTATGAATCAAAATCAATCCATGCATGCTTAATTTTTTTTTTTTTTTTTATTTCCTAGTGGAATAGCAGGTAGCTAAGAGGCACTTAAACTTTGAAGTATTATTTGCTGTTTATCATCAGGCTCTTTTTTTTCTGGATCTAGATCTAGCTTCTGGCCTGTTTTTGTTTTCTTGGCCCCTTGCCTCAATACAGTTGGATTCTTTAACATCATTATCTGTCACCTGGGTACTGTTACTTCTTTTTGTCCAGGTGTATAATTGTGAGAGAATTGCTTAACCTCTATTACATTAACATCATTTTTTTTTCATCACATGGCTTCTCTACCACTTACCCACTGTACCCCAAATATACCTTAACAGTAGGAACAGTTGGGAAGCTCAGCTGGGAAGCAGGAAGCCATGTATGGCTGGCCAAGTTTTTTCTATAGGTGATTAGAGCTAACAGCATGACACAAATGTCCTCTCTATAAGATAATCAGATAGAAACACTTTTTGATCCTCAACTGAGGGAACTGGAGCACAGCAAGATGAAATGCCGAGTTTTCATGCCAAATCAAGATGATCTATAGCTGAGTGAATAATAGAATTGCTGGTATGTAACATATGTGCCTGAGGCACCTCCTGACCCATAAGAAAAGTTTGAGTTTACTCTATGAATTTTACATTAAAGATAGACATAAAGTTTGATAAAATATACTGTTCCTAATATACTGTTTGTTTTAATTTTTTCTAATGTTTTAGTGTGAAAATGTGTTATCATTATTAACATATAAGCATAGTTTTCCTCTGTAGTCTTGCAACATAAGCAAGAATTTTACTTTTAAGAGAAAAAGCATAATTGTTAGTATATGTTTATTTTTTTTTCAATACTCTTGGTGCTTTGTACTTAAGATATGCTCAATATATGTCCATAGTATTGAATTGAATTCAATATTTTGGTTCTCTAAATTGCATAATCAAAGGCTTTAGTTTCCTAAATAGTAACTACTTCTAATTGTTGAGATGCACAATTTCCATTATAACAGCATTCAAAAACTAACCAGTCTCTGGGATAAGGGAACATATGTTCTGCAGTTTTGATGGTATTTTTAAGACACAATGTAATATTTGATAATTAAGCAAATAGTTATTGAGAACTCACAATATTCAAAACACTATTTAGTTCTGACACTGTGAAATTTTCCAAAAGTTTATTTGCAGATAATCAACATGGAAAGATATTTTATATTGTCCATTCACAGGCCAACTTTAATGAAAGTTCATTCTTTCTAACTCTTTGTGAGCATGATCTAATAATTCTTGGACTCTACCAAACATAACTAGGATGTCAATGGAAGAGAAAAAAAACACATGGGCTGGATTCATGTTTTCAAAATGGTACTTTCTTTACCGAGAGTTGGAGAATTAGAAAAGATGTAATCAGATCCTATTTGCTTATTGGCTGGAATCTGACTGATATTGGAAGACACAGCAGATCACCATTGTAGTCATAGGGTTGGTCTGGGTTAAAGACTGTAGATATTTACAATCCACACAATTTCCAGGAAGCACAGAGAGCTATGCTTCTCAGGCCTCTTGAACTTAGGTAGAGCTTAGTTCTTGGTAAGGAACTTTAAACAGAAATGATATGCATGACTTCTGGCTGAGTGATATTTTGTCTTTCTCTTTCTGATGGTAACATATAATAGAAATAGACTGAGTTCATGAGTCACTGCCAAGAAAGGAACTACCCAAAGATCCACCAGACTGCAGCTGACTTTGACAGATCAACAAATAATCCTTGGGTGTGTTAAATCACTGGGGGTTCTGGATTTCAAAGATGTTGTAGGATAAAAGAGCTAATCTTAAATAACATTGGGACTTAATTCTTGTAGATGGCATTTAGGTAAGAGGTAGCAAAGGATGATTTAAGGAAAATATTTTAAAGTTGGGAAATAATACTTTGGTCCTATTAGGACACTCAAAATCAAAAAACAGACAGGTCTAAAGTCTAAAATAATGGTAAAGACTAGATGCTTGAACACCACAGACAGGTGTTTGGTTTTCAGAAATAATCACATAGGAAAATAAAAAGTATTGTTGTCTGTCAAGACAGTGTGGCTTATTCCACCAGCAAGTTGTTTGATCTTATAGAAAAAATGTGTCTAAATGAGCTATTTTCCTTCACAGGTCTGCTCACTAGAGTGTTTTTCAAAATTTCTAAAACTAATAGTCTCTAAATTTTTTGGAAGCATTTGCCATAGATATATGTTTATGTATTCATTGGAAAAATAAATAAACTTCTGTTTTCTTATCTTGAAATTGGAGTATTCATAGTCCCCACATCAGAAAGTTGTTTCAATTCTAAATTAATTATTGTATGTGTTGCTAGTTGGGTTTTTCTATTTGCTGAGTCTGAGATAAACTTTAGCTTTCATGATGTTTTAAGAACTAGGGATCAAAACTTGTTCAAGTTAGAAGAAGGAAACAAAAATGGAGTATTTCAGCTGCAATGTGGGTCTGGCAACAAGTGATCTCGACTGATCACTTGGAAGAACTTGGAGCAATAATGGCCCTTCAAAATTTTCTCTAGTTGGGTTAAAATGGTCAGACTTTTATAACCACAACAATACGTCACTTGGTGTGGCCTGATAGGGCAGAGAAAACAGTGGCTGGGACCATATATCCTTCACTGTCTACTGCAATATGTAAGGGACTTAGAGTAGAGCTGAGCATGTCATAAATTGTTTTTATTTTTTATAGTATAACGGCAAAAATTATATTCCCCATATTAACACATTAATTACACTTTATAACATACATTAAAATTAATCAAGAATGCCATAAAATATATTCATTGCATTCTTTTCCCCAAATATTGACTATAAGAATTTCGAAAATCCTTTAATTCTCACTATAAATGAGAAGCCTACAGTGGAGTAAGGAGTTATTATAGATTTTTTTTTTTTTTTCCTCTTTGCAATTCCATACTCTCCTGAACTCAATAGTTGCTTTAGTAGCTTCTCTTATTCGGAGCCAGAATAAAGGTATTATTGAAGAAAAAATAATAAAAATAATTTACTTTAAATCTGGCTTCAAGACTATTTGAAAGAAGTTTAATGCTGATTGTGTCACCTGTGAAGTGTTACAGTGCTCTTGGTTCATTTAATCCCTTGAGACTTCCCACTGGCAGTTACTCATTTAGATGGCCATTCCATTTATCAATATGCCTTTACCCCCGCTTTTAGCAAAGAATTTCTCAATGCAGTAACTTTGTACCTCCAGGCAAGTCTTATTTATGGCCAAGTATCTTTAAAGTTTACTCAACTGCAGTTGGTTTCTAAAGATTTACTTGGACATTGGGAAGACTCAAGCATCCTCGTGCTGAAATGTCTGAGAAGAGAGGTCCCGATTCACCTCTGTCTCTGTCTCTCTCTGTCTCCCTCTCTGTCTCTTGATTCTGCTGTGTCAGAACAATCTGGCCACTCACCTTTGGAACTTGTCAGTTCTGAGGTTTCAAGCATCATTCCTGAAAGACATTCATGTCTCCAGATTCAGTTGTCTTGTGTCACCCTCCACACTGGGCTTGCAGTCGGGGGTACAGACGCCCCCCCTCCCACAGGGTCGTAACATGAAGAGGATTTTGTTTTTAAATATCTCACCTCTATATTGTGTTTGATAAAGGGTGGTAAAACCACCTTGGAGATACTGCAAAAACAGATTAGTAACATATTAAAACTGGGGCAATGCAACTGCTTTTCTCAACTTCGTGTCCTCAGATGAAACATCAGAGGAGGAAGAATGCAATGGTAGAGTCTGGCCGTGTTGTCCCTGCCAAAATTCATATGGAAATCTGATCCACAATGTGGCAGCATTGGGAGATGTTTGAGTCCTGGGAGCAGATCCTTCGTGAATGGATTATTGCTCTCCTTGGGGGAGGGAGGCCTGAGTGAGATCTGGCTCTATTAGTTCCCATGAGAGCTGGTTGTTTAAAATACTCTGGCATCTCCTCTATCTCTCTTGCTTCCTCTCGCCATGTGATCTGCTTGTATCCGCTGGCTGCCTGCTGCTTTCTGCCATGAGTAGAAGCAGCCTGAGGCCCATGCCAGATGCAGCTGTCCCAGAATTGTAAGCCAAATAAACCTCTGTTCTTTATAAATTACCCAGTCTCAGGTACTCTGTTATAGCAACACCAAACGGACTAATACAACCATTTAACATTTTGTGATAATTTGGGGGTTTATTTTGCTTGGTAGGCCATGTGTGAAAGTCAGAGAGGATAAAATATTTGGTTTACCACTGAAATATGGAAAATGCACTATGTTTAGGAGCATCAAAATTCTTAAATCAAGTGAACTTTGTTACTGAGAAATTAATTACATTTAAAATGTATATAGACTTTGATCTAGTAATTCCATTTAGATGAATTTATGCTGTAGAAATACTAAAGCAATTCGATACAAAACATTCAAAACACCATATTTTTTTTTTGGTGGACAAGGCAGAGACAATTTAATTTTTTCTCAGAATGGGAGATATATTTATCTTAATATATCGAAATGAAATATAATTCTGTATCTAAATAATAAATTAGATATCTATTATATTCAGGAGTGATTGTTAGTGATGACATTAAATTTAAAAATGCAAAGTATAATAAAATATTTTATTTATATAAAATATAATATATTTCATTTATTATTTATGCATATGTATGTGCTAATATAGACATACATATGCAAATTTGCACATAATGGATATTTTTTGAGAAAATTAACAAAGAATTGTTAAACAGTGGATAAATATAAGAAAATTATTTTTTTATAATTAATGAGGAAGAATTTTTTATATTATAAATTTCAGGAATATTTTAATATAATTTAAATAATATCTATGATTATATCAAATTATTAATACTTACTGAACAATTTCTAAAGCCATTAACGTCAAAAACATTGAGTAAATATCAATTTAAACTTATAGAAACCTATAAATACCAATGAAATAATGAATATAAAAAGTTATGAAAGTTATATACCAAGAAATATTCAGGACTGAGATTGACAGCCAGGAAAGAACTTCCTTAGCCTTGACTTTTAAAACACTGTTGGATAAAGTTTATGGTAAATAATAAACCATTAAAATTTAAGCACATTAAGCCTACATTAACTCTTGAATAAAACATTTAGATAATTATGAAAACAGGTTTTTGAAGAAAATTATCTGCTTTTCATGGCATTCAAAAATGAAAGAAACAATTTTTGATCACCAAATTCTGACACTCAAGTGCAAGAAAAAAATTTCTTTGTGGAAAAGTAGAAAGACGTGGACAAATGCTTAAGTGGAGAAGTTAAAGGATTTGCTTCTGTTTTCTTTTTCATTTCAGTTTGTCCTTGAATAAACTTGTCAACATTTTTAATAATAGTGAATGTTACTTTTTTTCTTAAGCTATAGCAGTGTAGGAAGGAAGTAGACCAGAATACCAAAAAGGATAAAAAATTATATCACTTATGATTGGTGCATTTCATCATGCCTTGGCATTGAAATTATACCTTAATTGTTTCCTTCAGGCAACGAAATGATTCACGGAGTTTCACTTGATCTCTTCAAGAATAAGCCATGGGAAAAATAGTATTCAGTACAAAAATATTCACTACTGAGATTAAGAATAAAATAAGACAAAATAAAAAATATATTAAAATGAAAACAAAATGTTTAATTCTGTTAAGTTTAAAATACAATTTCATAAAAAATTTGTAGATAAATAGACACAAAACAATGTTTCTCTGGGGAGCAGAATGCAAGAGCTAATAATAAAATTAGCGTTACCTATTTTTAAATAATAACCATTTTTATTTACAATTGGAAATTAAATAAATATGCGTGCAACATGCAATTTAATCTATGGTTATTGTGTAAACATGACAGTCCTTTTCCCATATATCTACACCCGGCACATGCAATACATTTTGATATGGGAAATATTTGATTTTTTAGTACTTTAATTTAAACTGTTCCTTCTTGATAACAATACCTGGATTTCCTTTTGAAAAATAAACTCTATTGCTTTGAGTCTGTGTTAGCATATATTATGAGATTGTTCTTCCATTTGTTCTCAAATCTGTTCTCTTTCCTTCTCTCCCTCCCTCCTTCAGTCTCTCTGTTTCTCTCTAATAATAAGATATAATACTTACTCATACATACATATCTCTGAAGTTAAGCAAATCTCTAAAATTCAATACTCGAGCAAAATAAGAAGATAAACCTTCTTTAGAAAGGGTAGTGGGAAATTGACTGTTCTCAGGACCCCACAGAGTCCTTGTTATCTGTTCCTTTGCTTGTTCTTCAGCCTCCAATTCTGTGAGTTCTTCATATCTTTATAGAAAATTTCCAAACACTCAGAAAAAATTAACCAATGACTTCCACTTTTAGTTAAGATAGAGAAATAGGGATTAAATTTACTTTCACACCTAATACATACTGAAACACACACACACATATGCTATATACATTTTATATATGTGTGTGTATATATATATTAGTGTTTCACAATATATTGGACGTCAGACAATAAAGGTCAATAATCCTTGTGTGAAGGGAAATAAATGAGGTTATCTTATAATTTCCCTAGTTTAATTCCTGGAGAAAGTTGCTGGCCACAGTGGACGGAGGGGAAACCCACATAGAGCCAGTCTGTCCCCCTGAGATAAGGACACAGAGCTGCCCGTGTGTAGAGGCCACAGCAGCTTGAGATTATGAAGCAGGTCACTAAGATGAGAGAGCTGAACAGAGAGAGAATTCCAAAGATCCAAATATGGCCTACTTCCTTCAGTTTCAGCTGATATTTATCAGAATGTAGATGTGAGCACACTGTCTGAGGATGAGAAAGAACCATCCGAAAGGAGCAAGGAGAATAATCCCACCAGCTGACACAGGGTCAGGAGGAGAGCCTCTTCACTCACCCAAAATGGATTAAATTGTAAATTTGGGGCATTTGGGGAGAGTATACAGAAGAGCTTTGCCTCAGTAGCGGAGCAAAAATAAACAGGGCTCTCATTACAGCTCACA
The DNA here is from genome assembly GCF_000696425.1 of Galeopterus variegatus. Lineage (NCBI taxonomy): Eukaryota > Metazoa > Chordata > Mammalia > Dermoptera > Cynocephalidae > Galeopterus > Galeopterus variegatus. Next base: position 22,862 of record NW_007733001.1, on the reverse strand, counting down.
AAGTATGGTTTACAAGGAACAAATTAATTTCAAGTAACTTAATTTTGTACCCCCAAAACACCAAAAAATGTTTACAGTAATACAAAAATATCAACCAAAGGTAAAATTTACAATATCAGATATTCAATGAAAAATTACGAGAACTGCAAAAATTAAAGAAGACATAACCTGTAATGAAAGGAAACATTAACCTCTTGAGATATACTCAGAAATTACATGGATTATATACTTAATAGAAAGAACATTTAAACAGTTATAACTGAACTACCTATTTTCAAAAAGTTGGAATAAAGATGAATGTATTTATAGACAGAAGACTTAAAAATGGAACTCTGGTTATTGAAAATTATAGTGTATACATTAAAAATGAATTTATGGTATTAGACATTACAATAGTAATGGTTAGTGAACGTGATGGCATAGCGATAGAAACTATGTGAAATGAAGCACACAAAGAAAACAAAACACAAAAAAAATGGAGTCTGAGTGAGCTGTAGGATAATTTAAAGTAGACTAAAGTATGTGTCATTAAAATTGCTAAAGAACAGCAGTATAAAAGCAGGTTCAAAAAACATATTTCAAGAAAAAATGGCCAAAACTTTACATATTTGATAAAAGCTATAAATCTACATATCAAAAAGCTCATAGAACCTTAAGAACAAGAAATATGACACCAAAGCACATTTTAGTCAAATTGCTTAAAAACAATGTGAAGGTGGGGGGGGGGAGTAAAAGCAAAGAGGATAAATTAGGTACACATGAACAAAATAAGAATGGCATCAGATTTCCCACCAGAAACAATGCAAGCCAGCATCACCATCTCCCACAATCAAACAATTTATAACTATTAAAAAGCAATGAACTGCCAAGCTGAGGCTGCTAAAGCTCAGGGGAAGAGGAAGAGAGATCTACGGAGTTCATGAAGGCAAGAGAAGTCATGATGAGAGAAAGAAAGGATCGTTCCTACCATTTTGAGCACCAGCTATTTCAAGACTGGCCCTGGTAAGCAGGGAGCAAGAGCTGGCAAAAGCTTCAGCTATGCCCTTCATATGAAATTGCTTGGAGGCTGCAAGGGAGAAGAGGACCATGGTGATCCCTTGCGCAGCAAGACAGCTAACAGGGTTCCTGTGGACCCACAGAGGAGCGAGGGGCCACAGACAACTGAAAAACAGGAGCCACTCAGAGGATGGTAAGTCACCACAAGAGACTGGCACATGGCCTGTCCTATGGAAGTGTTTGGAGTATGGGGGCTGAGGGAGATGGGCCTACTGGGGAAACACTGGGGCACAGCATAGACAACTGATCTGCCTTCTAATAAGCACAGTCCCACCCAGTTCAGTATAGATCTGCAGGAGGTTCAATTGGCTGAAAACACTCAGGCCCAGACCAGAGTTTCCACACAAACCAGATCGACCAGACTTCACAAGACCCGGAAGTGCTTACAAGGTCAACAATTACAACCTGAGCTGCACAAAAACCCTTCTCCAGAGAATCAACAGCTAAGCACCAATCTAGCTCAACCACAGGGCTCAAATACTGGTTCCCAAAGGAAGTTTCCCCATTTTAGGAATAACCAAAGAACAACAAATTAGATCTAATGAAGAGTTTAGGTGGTGGGAATAGCAAGGAAGAAAACAAAACTGAAAGAAAAACCAAAAAACCCACAGATCAAAGACAAAGTTCTGATATTAACCAGTAAAGGTCTAACAGCACTAAAATACACCTATAAAACCTAGAAGGAAATGGAGCCCCTCAGGCTCCCAAGCCAAGGTGGGGGAAGGGCTGAGGGCCTCAGCCATGCTCCCCTGACATCCACATCCAGACTAGAGATGACCATCAGGCTGCCACTAGAAGCACCCCAGGCTCTCAAGCCAGGGCAGTGGGGGGGCCAAAGGCCTCAGCTACACCCTCCGCAAGTCTGCATCCAGCCCAATAAGATGATCACCAGACTGCTTCCCGAAGCTCCCAAGCACCTCAGCCATATACCCACCACCCTAGTTCCACATCTAGCCAGTGATGACCACTAGACCACCACCAGAAGTGCCCTAGACTCCCAGACCAGTATGGTGGGGAGCTGAGGGCCTCAGCCATGCCCCTCAGAAGTCCACAACCAGCCAAACCATGACCAAGCCACCACCAGAAGCTCCCTGGGCTCCCCTACCAGAACGACGGGGGGGAGCATTGGCCTTGGCCATGCCTCCCCTTCCTCTTCCTCCCATTCTATCCCCCTCACACTTTCCATCTTCCCCTCCTCCCAACTGCTTCTCAACATCTTAGAATGTAAATAATAATAATAATAAATGAATAAATAAATGTATTTGTAAAAAGTCCTGAAAAGAAAAAAAAAATCTGTCAATCCAAGATTATTTACCCAGTAAGAAATCCATAATTAAAAAATAAGGCAGATAAAAGGCATTTTAGACAGAAATCTTGAAAAGAAATGATTACCAAAGAATTGAACTATAAGAAATATTAAAGATAGTCTTTCAAGCATAATGAAAATAATACCAATAGGAATTCTGGATCTTCACAAGGAATGAAGACTCAAAACTAAAGCAAGTGAGAAATGTATTTTTCTTATAATATTAAACTATTCAGATATCATCCAAGTCTGAGAAACTATCAGAGCCAAGATGAATACAGGACACATGACTATTTATTTATTTATTTATTTTATTTTATGTGTTTTTTTTTTGTCTTTTTCCATGTCCGGCAATGGATCGCAACCCTCAGTGTCACCCCCGTACCGGACCAGGACCGGCAACGGCATCGCAACCCTCGGTGTTGCTCCCGCGCCTCGCTCAGCCAGTGAGCGGGAACAGGTCTGTATGTGGGATCCGAACCCTCGGGCGGGAGCGCCGCCGCGCTTCCCAAGCGGCGCACTATCCAGTGTGCCACCGGGCCGGCCCGACACATGACTATTTAATGTAATGTGGAATTCTGGGTGATATCATAAAACAGAAAAAAGGATACCAGGTAAAAACTGTGTTAATCGCAAGGTATGGATTTTAGTTAATAATAACGCACCATTACCAGTACATTAATTGCTACAAATACACCATATGAACATAAAATATTAATAATAGGGAAAACTGTGTGCATGGTAGAAATTCTTTACTGTTTTTTTTTTTCATTTTTCTGTAAATCTAAAGCTGTTTTTAAGAAAGAGTACTTGATTGCAAAAGAAGAATGAAAAATGAAAACTATTTCTATTTTTATATGACATAATTGTTGGTATAAAAATACTCAATCATGTCTACAACAAAGCTCCTGGGACTAAGCTATAGAAAGAGACTGTGTGTGAAGTTTTAGGATATAAAATTAACATGTAAAAATCATTGATTTTTATAAGTACTAAAAAGAGAAACTTGTAACTTGAAATTTTAAAAAATTTACATTAACAATACCATAAAAAGTTAAAATACTTAGGGACCAATCTGTTGATTTACTTGCAAGAACTGTTTTCCAAAAAATGTAAAACATTACCTATAAAAGTAAAGACCTAGATTAATAGAAAGATATACCATGTTCATGGTTTGGCAAGCTCAATATTTTAAGATACCATTTTCTTCTCATCTATATATGTAATGAAATTTTAATCAAAATACCAGCCAATTAGTTTGTATAAATTGCCAGTTTGACTCTAAATTAATTTAGAAATAAAAAGTCGCAGGAGTAACCAAAATAATTTCGAAAAAGAAATAAGAGAATCTGTTCTACCTATAGGAGTTACTATATGTCTACAGTATTCAAGACAGCGCATTACTGTCATTAACTTAGACATGTCACTCTATGGATCAGAATATTGAGTCTAGAAGTATACCAACTTACACATGTTCACTTTATTTTCAATAAAGTTACAAGGACAATTCAGTGGAGAAAATATGAGGGTACTTCAAAATGTTCACAGAAAATAGAATTCAAAGATAATGTGAATCTTTCCACCAACTTTTTGAAGTACTCTCATATATTCTCAACAAACAGGAATAGGACTGTACACCCATAGGTAAAACGATGAATTTTGACCCATCTTGCACTACATGCAAAAATTAACACACAATGAATCATGATCCTAAATATAAAACTTAAAATTATAAAACTCTGCAAAGAAAACAGAAAAAAAAAGTCTGTGACCTTGAGTTAGTGAAAAATTTCTTAAATCCAATGCTGAAAGCACAAAATTGGCAATGACTAAGACTGGAAGAAATATTTGCAAGTCATATACCTGGTAATAAAATTGCACACAGAACACATAAAGAACTCTCAATACTTAATAATAAGGAAACGGCTCAAAGAAAAAAATAGGCAGAAGATTTCAACAGACACACAGCAAGGAAAACAGATGATATGTAAGCATATGGAAAGATACTCAGCATCATTAATTCTTAGAGATTTGAAAATTAAAAGCACAATGAGAAGCCATCACATACCTATTAACATTTTGCAGAAACAATGGTACCTCATACAGTCTGTCAGTGTTACTTGGCTTCTGTAACAAGGTGGTCTCAAGAAGCCAAAATTCTTTCATGGTGGCTCAGCAAACTAAGTGAGCATGTTCTAGAAAACAAGGGAAAAAGCTGTATCAAATTTTATGACCCAGATTTGAGAGTAATGCAACCTCACCACCACCACAGTCTATTGCTCAAAACAGTCACAAGCCCACATAGATTCAAGTGCAGGTGAATTAGATTCCACCTGTTGGGAGAGTGGCAAAGGCACTTTGTAAAAGAGCATGGGACACAAGAGATAAAGTTAAACCTGTTTAGGAAAATATACCCTCTACCACAATGGAACCACGTATTCATTGAGTCTGAAATGCCCCCCCCCATTAATTATAATTGTAAAGGGGAAAAATGTGACTTTAAACTATCAGGATAAAGAGAGATATCTACCAATGAGGATAATTAAAATGCCACCCTCACCTGTGTATCTAGATCACAGTTCACCTGCAAGAGATTGTTCCTACTCATTATGCAAATGTGGGCATATGGACAGACATTAGCTTTGGATCATGTTACTAAGGGTTTACATCTGTTCTCTGACTTATATCTACTATGCAGAAGATATGAGCCAATTTAAAGAGGCTATTTAAAATTCCTAAAGCTGACTTCCTACAAATTTCCATTCTCTCATTTCCAAGTATCATACTATTTTCTCTTTATGGTGCATATATGTATATAAGCTATAAAGCGATACATTACTTCCTCCTCCCTTAGACTTATGTCACCTCTTTATTTGAGGCAAGCATCCAGTCATTTTCTTCTTCCTTTTCTCAAGTACATGCTATACTTTATTTCTCTAGATAACTAATTACCTCTTTTTCTTTTATCACCCTGTTTTTGGCTGACTTCCATATTACAGCTACTGTGAGATAATATGAGCCACTCCTAAGTAAATGATAATCTTGAGACTGCTGACCAAAAAATTCTACATCCCTAGAAGAGTTATTGATATGGTAATGTCTTAGGATCTCTCTTGAGAAAGTGAAAAGTAACAAATATGCCTGGTTATTTGGCAGATTTTTAAACCCTGAGTTATACTGTCATTATGGCAAGGTTCAAGAAAGGAATTTTGCCCTATCTTTGTACACTAAAATTAATATTAATTCCTTCTTAGGTCTATAAAATTTTAGGGGCTCAGTTTCTGGTCAGTCTGTCATCAAAATAAATTATTTTTTTTTCTTTGCAATTTTGTCTTTCCTCTGAATAGGTGTTTTGAGAGCACCCAGCTAAATTGGGTTTCCAGTCCCAGAGCAGCGAGCAACCCTTCCCTAAAGGGAAATGAAGGAAAGCTAGACATAGGTGTTTCCAGTGCACCTTTCATAGGGTACTCCTTTTACCTGGCAGATGGCCTAATGCCTAATTGTCCAACCCACGACAAGGGCATCCCTCACATGAGAAATTTGTTTATACTGGCAGAAGCCTTTGTGGCTCTTATCTGACCCATGAGCAGTCAGACGCCTGCCTGACCATCACTATCTCTGGAAGCCTGACCTTGTATTCTCCCCGGCCTGGGACAGCCTCTGGTTCTTCAGACAGAAGGTGAAAATTGAATGCAATGCAAAGGAAACAAGTTCACGGTAGAGATACCTCTGAGTTTTAATCTCTGGCCACAGGTTTAAGCCGTGGGGTGTGGCGTAGAACTGAAAACTGTGCCAAGAGTGACTAAGTCCTGCTTCTGGTATGAGAAAGTAAACATATTCAGAATAGATAACTAGGCAACATAAAATTGTAAGAATTCACCACAATAGCATACTGTAACTATTTAAATGTGAAGATTTAATTTACAAATCCAGGTGAAAATAAAATACAAACATCATAAATAACATTTGAAAATTAAAGGTAATATAATATGTAAAAATAAAATTATATATAGCTCAAATTCAAGATTAGTACTTCTACATTTTGGGGGTGTGGTAAAAAGAGATAAGAAATAAGAAATTTGGTATCTTTTCCATTAAACCTGAGGAAAATATAAAGATAATTTTCTATCCTAAGATTTTAATTTGGATTTTAACTTGGAATTTCACTGTTATAGAAGGATTTTGGTGATGGATGAAACACACTGGAGAAAAGATGGGTACAGTAACATTTGCATCTTTAATTGAAGAAAATCAGTATAAACACACATCTTTTATAAGACATTTCCCCCAATTCTGACCATATTATATATGGCCGAAGAGCATCAGAAGCATTTCTGCTTCCTTCCCACTTTCATGATCATCATCATTATTTCTATTAAAAAAGAAAACAAAACAAGACTTCTGTTTTCTGATATGATTGTTGATTTACATGCAGTGGTAAGAAATAATGCAGAGAGATCCAATATACACTTAAGTTTCTCCCAGTGGTAACAGCTTGCATATTTTGTACAATATCACAACCTTCAAAATTGACATTGATACGATCCACTGATCATGTTCAGATTTCATCACTTTCACAGGCATTCCTTTGATTGTGTGTGTATTTAGTTCTATAAATTCTATCACATGTACATTTGTGTGACCACCAGCCCAGTATTTTTATTATGTCTCTTATATTACTGTTCCCTAAAGGGATGTTTTGAATACTATTGATTCTTCCACATCACTGGGATGCAAAGAAAATATGAGGTTGAATCTTGTAACACTGTTGTCGGAAAACATGGATGCGATAAAGATGACAGCTGTAGTATACAAAAGCTTCAGTGACTCTAATTATTCAATATTTGAAAATATCAGTAGGGTAGTTATAACTGATATAGGTAGTAATAACAATAATAATCATAATTTCAACCACTTCAGTCTTGAAAACACTAAGCTTCCTTGTGATGCTAAAATGAGAAAAGTCTATGTAAAATGCACAAAAAGGTAAATGTATTATTGAATAAACCTAACTAGAATAAGACATTTATAATTTTTTTTTGTTATTTACAGCGAGAGGGACAGAATATTTAAGTGGTTGTTTTCTCTTTTTAACTATATATATATATATATATATATATATATGTATATTTGAACATATATATATATATATATTTCATACATGTAGCATGGCCAGCTCCGTGGACCTGTGACTTGTACAGTGGCGCAGAACATTGCAGTTATGGTGTCCCCATGCTTCAGTTAATACCCTGTTGTTACCATCTTGAAAGTCTTAATAATTATATCTCTGAACTTGTATTCTGTAAGCAAACTCTGATATGGTCATGGAGCATGCAAGTGAGCAGAGGAGATTCACACAATATGTGTGTCCCAGCTCTTTGCTTTCCTATTTGCTTATAGCATTTCTGATACCCAATGAACACAGGATCCTAGTGAACGCACAATGCGTGGTAATTTGGTGAGGTCCAAAGTGAATACAAGGTAAACCTGCTATGGTTCCTTACCTTGGGCTGAGTCACACTGAAGAAAAAACATATGTTGGGTGCTATGGGAATGTGCTTATTCCACCAATAGCTATGACTGAATAAGCAAGAGAACTGATAGCCCCAAAGGCTGAACTTTCCCATATGAACTTTTCTCTAATGCCCAACGACTAATGCTGAAGATCATCACATAGAAATAAGGAGAAAACAGTGGAACCCATAATTTCTTTTTCTTTCAGTTTATCCACACCCACCAGTAAGCCAAAGGTAAGGAGTTTTAGTAGTATGCACAATATCAAAACGTGAAATCGTAATAGTTGAGTTAGGTTTGTGCAGTGTTTCCATTTTTTTCTGTTAAGAATGAGTTGTATATGCATGTATGAACCCCAAAATGTAATCTGTGCATTATTAGTGATTCCACATAGGAGTTAAATGCTTTTATACCTGCATTTAAAACTGGCATTGCATAGTTGTAAGGATGAATGATAAAAGAAATGCTAAAAATTTTAAATTTTATTCTTTCTTTTTGAGAACAACATTGAATGGTAAACAGAAAACACTGTGAATATTGAGAAACAAGTGGAAGAAAGAAAAAATCTGTATAATTTAGTACCTTCGATAGCACTCATTACCTATGTTTTGAACAAGAATTCTAGATTTTCATTTTTGCACTGGGCACCACAATTTGTGGACCTGGAACTGAATGCAGTAAATTACCAAAGTTAAAATGTATCATGAATAAGTGTTATTTATTAAAGCAATACAAATATTTAATATCCAAAAATTAATTATGGTAATTTCCAATATAAAGAGACTTTAAAAAAAAACAACTATCATTTCGATATATGCAGAGAAATTATGTATGAAGTTAAACACTTAATTATTGGTATATTAGAAAGATAAAGGAACTTTCTTAAACTGACAATGGACTTTTATGAAACAATAAATAAATAAAGCTAACATTATATTTGGTACTAAAGACTGAAAGATTTTTCTAAGCTCAGGAACAAGCAAATATATCCACTCTCTTTGTTTTTATTCAGCATTGTGCTGGAGATCCTACCAAGTGAAATAAGTTGAGCAAAAAGATTACATAACATATACATTAGAAAAGAAGATGAAAAAAAAACCTTTTTATTCTCAGACAATTTTATCTACATAGAAAATTATACAGGTTTTACAAAAATACTATTAGAACTAAGAAGTGAGTTTAGCTTGTATGGCCTATTAGATTAATATATTATTTATTAAAACTATAATTTTACACACTGTCAACAAACATGGAGAAATTTATACTTAAGAATAGCACTGTTTACAGAAATATAAAACATTTAGGAAAAAACTTTGACAAAATATATGTAACACCTGTACAGTAAAAATTACAAAGCATTGCTGCAATATATCAGACAAAACCTAAAAAAAAAGAAATTTAGACCATGATTATGTGTTTTGAAACTCAATATTGTTAAAATGTCAATTATCTCCATTTTGTCACCAGATTCAAAGCAATCCCAACTGGAATCCCAGGATTTTGTTTGATAGTAATTGATATACTGAATTCATAATTTAAAAGCTAAATAATTTTTTAAATGAAGAACAGAGCTGATGCACTAACACTTTGTATTTTCCACTCTTAATACAAGTATACAGCAATCAAGAGTGTGCCATTTGAATACAACTAGACATATAGATTAATGGAATGAAATAGAGAACCCCCAAATAGCCTATTTTTGTCAAAGATGCCAAGCTAACTTTTTGGAAAAGATAGCATTTCAAATATTTTTTTCCTTAAAAAAGTGGGTATTGTATTCAAAATAAATCTCTACTTTTCCTTCACACCATGTGTGAAAATTAATTTGAAATTAGTCATAAAATTATATGCAAGTGCTAAAATTATAAAACCTTTTGGAGAAATCCTGGGAGAAAACCCAACTTGCATTTGGCAAAGATTTCTTACATAGGGGTTAAAAATCACAAACAATAACAGAAAAAAAGATAAGCTGGACTTTATTAAAGTTAAAACTTTTTCTCATTAAACAATACTGATAGTGAAATGAAAAGGCAACTGGGAAAAATATTTGCACATTAAATATATGATAAAAAACTATTACAACTCAATAATAAGAGGACAAACCACTTGATTAAAAAAATAGACAAACCTAATTTGCCAAATATGTGTCTATGTGTGTGTGTCGAGCCTTAAAAACTAACGCCACCTTAAGTGACATTACAAGTGGCGCCATTATGGGCCCACAAGGGTGTATTAATGTGGCAGCCTAAGATGGCACCAGGAGGAAGTAGGGTGGGGGTGTCTGTGGGAACCTTGTCTTAGCCCTTATTGGCCAAATACATGCTTCCGTTCTCGAGGTTGCAATAGCTAGGCATTGAGACAGGATGCATGCTCTCTTGACCTTTAAGCTGATAAGATTATGTAAAAAACCTCCCCTCCCCCATTTGCCTTTAAAAGCAAGTGCTTGTGTGATAATAAACAGAATTGCTTGACAGAACCCCTGCCGCGTCTGAGTGTCCTTTAACTAGGCTGGTTGGGGCCAGCGGTGTGCTCACCTCTCTTCAAGGCTCTCTTCCCCGTCTCCTTCCAAAGGGGACAGGAGGGAAAGAGGAATCCAGGCCATTCGCTTGCCCACCAAAAGGAACGAGGCTAGGGCTGTTCTGGTCGGCCGCTGGTGAACCCGACAGTGTGTGTACATGTGCATGGTGACTGAATACATGAAAAATTAGTCAACATCATTCGTCATTACAAAAATACAAATTTAAACAACCAATTACTACTACACAATCATTCTCATAAAATACATTTGAATGTTCATAGCATTTTCTGATTTTCAATAACATAAAAACAAAAATTGTATATACAACAAATGGTGACTGGAAAACCATTTTGGTATATCCCAGAACAAACTATTTTTAATCACAATTTGAAAGGAAATATGTACACACACTGCTGCATGAATTGATTTCCAAACACAACCTACATGGAAGAAGACAGACACAAAAGAATTTATTCAATTCATAAGACATCCTGCAAAAGGTAAAACTACGGTGACTGAATGAAGATCAGTGATTTTCAGGGTCCTAAGGCTGAGGGAGGAAAATGGCTGAAAAAGAGAACAGAAAACTTTAAAGACAGAAACATAAATCTGTATTATATATACATGGCTTACACATTTTAAAATTACAATTTTATTACCATTAAAATTGGCAAAATTTACCACTTGGAAATTATATCTCAACAAAGATTTTTTAAGAACTTAAAAATGTATTATTGTCTGCCATCTGTCATGTAGTGATACAGAAGGGACTTTTGAGAGCACCCTGTCTTCGAACTGTTTTCTTTTGCACATAACTTACCTTTTTTTCCTTCCACTTTTTAATACTTATAAATCCAAAAACTAAACACACCAGGATGAACCTAGATTTTTGTCATTTTACGAATATTTTGCTTTTATTGAGACAAATTCCTTATAGCTGCATACATATGCCTTTTACAGATTACATTTGCAATTTTGATGTTGAAGATTTCCCTCCATTTATGGCTTTATTAATTTAATATACACTTTCAATATGTGAAAATGCTTGGTTGACAGTGGAAATTGCACCTCAATATAGTTTAAATTTTTCTTTCTCATTTGATTGATCCACATTATTTTCATCTTTTTGAAAGCAATGTTGTGTTGCCTTTTCTGTGAGTTGTTTCTGCATAGCATTTTTTCATTTTTTGACTGTGTTTTTAACTTGATGTTGAATTTTAGTCTTTATATATGAGGAAATTTAACCCATGTTGGCAATAAAATCTAGCAAATATTTTCCAAAGGTTGGTCATTTGTCTTTTGACTATTATGTTGCCAATTTATTAAACTTTCTTTTGTGGCTTCCTGATATTAGGCTATATTTATAAAGGCCTTTCCAGACAATGATTATAAAACAATTTTCTTATGTTTTCTTGTAATAAACATATGGTTTTATTTTTGATATAAAACATTTTGATTCATTTGGAGTTTTTCCTGGCTAACAAAATATATATGGGTTTACTTTTATATCAATGCTTAAATGGCAACTCAGTTGTCCAAAAACGATTTATTGAACAGTCTATTTTAGGCTACTGATTTTGGATGGCTTTTTGTCATACAATAACTTTTCTAATGCATTTGAATATATATCTAGACTTTCTAGTCTATTTCATTGTCCATCAATTTAGTAATAGTATAGTATTATATTTTCTTTTTAACCTTTGAGGCTTTAAAAACATTTTAATGTGTGGTTAGATTAGCCACACCTCATTGTGTTTCATTTACAGGGGTTTATTTAATATATTTTATTTATTTTTCTGTAAGAAATTTACGGTCAACATTCTCTCAGATTATTTATATAGTTCCTGTTCTCTTAATACAAACGATAATGGGTTTATTTATATATTTTCATGGAGGTAAGATAATTCATTGGAATTTTTCATGAAAATGCAGCTGCTAACTTCTAAATAATTAGGAAAATAACTTAATCATTATGAAAACTCTTGAAAGAACCTTAAGTTGCAATTATTATATATATACTTTTGAGATTAATTTTTCTATTGTAATACAACTGTTAAGGAGTGGAAATTTGCTTTGTTAAAAAACATATTATATATGAGATATCTATTAACATATACATATACATGAGGGTACTTCAAAAAGTTCATGGAAAAATAAAATTAAAAGTTATGGGGCCGGCCCAGTGGCGCACTGCTGTAGTGCGCTGCTTGGGAAGTGAGGCGGCGCTCCCACCAAGGGTTCGGATCCCACATACAGACCGGTTCCCGCTCACTGGCTGAGCGAGGCGTGGGAGCAACACCGAGGGTTGCGATCCCATTGCCGGTCCCGGTCCGGTACGGGGGTGACACTGAGGGTTGCAAACCGTTGCCGGACACACACACACAAAAAAAGTTAATACAAGTCTTTTCTTGAATTTTTTGAAGTACCCTAGTATATGTGTATGTATATGTGTGTGTGTGTATGTGTATATATATATACAAAATGATAAAAAAAAACAGCCTTTGAGAGAAATAAAATTTTTCTCTTATAAGTATATATTATTCATCATCAAACAAAGTGTACCTGTGTTGTAATTGCCAGAAATTTACTTATTGTCCTAAATTTTGAATAGCATTTCTGAGCTAGAAATCTTAAGGACAAAAGAATGCTTGTGAGTAATGAGAAACAAACCTGTGCACATGAATTATGGTTTAAACCTTGTCATGTTAATAAAAGGTGACAGGAGCATATTATGCTGCTAGATGAAGTTTCAGCCTCTATTACATGATTTGATTTCATTGAGATCCATGGAGATAAACTAAAATATTTAGTGACAGATCATTTTTTAAACCATCTTTTCCTCAAAAACAGATCAAAGAATGTAGACAGTTTGTTATACTTGGCATCTTAATAAAAATTCTGAATATTTGCAAAATTGGATCAGTTTCTTAGTTCCTGAAGTTCTTTATCTATCAAAATTAGCTATTTGTAAACCTAGATAAACAAAACGGCCAAGAAAGTGCATAAATATCGTTTTAGTTATAAAGGTTATTAATATGACATTGAATAGTGCATAAGTGGAACAAATATTGTAATATGTATTGCCTCTAGCACAAATGCAATTAATAAATGTGTCCATTTTACTGTACTCATAATTCAGCTGTCGAAGTTTGTTCAAGGAGAAGCATGCCATTGTAGTCATATTATTTTACTACTTTTACCCTGACCATGTTTTAGTGTTATTTCAACTCGTAGTTATAATTCAGTATGAATTTAATTTACATTTATATTTATAGCTAGGAATATACCCTTTTTGTCCCCATGAAGAATGATATGATTGGCAACATATAAAACACTGCTATTTATACAAAACTATTTTATTTTCAATATTCAAAATTATGTTAGGATTTAGTGTATCAGAGTAAACTTCCTTTCTCAATTTCTGTGTTATATGTTTCTGCAAATGGATAATGATTTAGAGAATATCCAATGTAATAGAAAAAAGGTGACTTCAAGAGCAGATAGTAAACATTATTCCACTTCCATACTCAGGAAAATCAATATTTTCCTTCATTTGTTTCTACTCTAATGTATACATATCACATATTCAACAGTGTGATTTTTTTTTTCTTTTCAATGCATTTCTTTATTTTTTAAATGTCTTCATGATTTTACTGGTTTCCTTAGAAAAATATTTGTTTCACTTTTCTGTGGGACTAGAGACAAAAGGATTTCCAAGGGTCTGAGATATACTCAAAGACTTGGTCACCACAGAAAGTGAGAATATCCCATGAATGAGGAACACATAAGGTAAATTATGATATTGATCAAAATCAGTTTTACATAATGAGGTTTCTGGTAAAACTAGCTAGAGTATCTAGAAGAAAACAGACATATAATATACTTTCTCTGTGGAACTGAAGAGTTAGTATTGCAAACTAAGAATAGGGTGATCTCATACATTCTTATTGCTTCAAGTACCATGCATGCACTATTACCTAGACCTCTCTTTACCAAATTTAATACCCTACAACAAATCAAATATAACACATTTAAAATTGTGCCATAATTTTTTTCCTTGACCCAACCCCCATTCTTCCTCTTTTCCTTCTTTGTGTTTATGGGATCATTACATATTTCAAGCAAAGACTTACAGCCATCATCAGTTCTTGCTTTGTCTCATTACCTATGTTCATTTTTTCATTTTCTTGAGGTTTTTATCTAGAATTGAGCAAATTTTTTTTTTATTTTAACTTCTCAATATACATTGTAGTTGATTTCCGTGACCCTTTACCCATTCTTATTTCCCCCTTCCTTCTGTGCCCTCCCCCACCACATCATATCTGTTCACTTGTCTTAACAAGTTCAAGGAATTGTTGTGTTGTTGTATCTTCTTCCCCACCCCACCCTTTATTGGTTTGTGTTTATTTCTTTCTTTCTTTATTTAATTTTAGCTCCTACAAATAAGTGACAGCATGTGATATTTCTCTTTATGTGCCTGACTTGTTTCACTTAATATAATTTTCTCTAAGTCCATCCATGTTGTTGTGAATGGTAGTATTTCATTCTTTTTTATAGCAGAGTAGAATTCCATTGTGTAGATATACCACCGTTTCCTTATCCACTCATCTGATGATGAACATTTGGGAAGATTCCAGCTCTTGGCTATTGTAAATAGTGCTGCAATAAACACTGGAGTACAGGTATCCTTTTGGCATGATGATTTCCACTCCTCTTTTAAAAATAGTGAATCAAAAAATGTATGTTTGTTGTGTTTTGTAGTATTTGTATTGTAAGTAAAGATAGTTTTAGAGAAAAAATAAATCTCAGCAAACCTGGGGAAGAGATGATATAAAGGGACTGTGACTGATTCATCCAATCTCTCCCTGACACTCAGGAGTACAATGGATCTGTTAGCACTTGTTCCTACTAGTGGGTTGGCAGGTGCACAATTAGTGTATCAGAACCCATTGAAAAGGAATGAGAAGATATAAAACACCCATGATAATGGAAAAGGAATCATCTTATAGGACCTCAGTCAGGCAATACTTTTGGCATCAAACACCTCATTAGGAAGTAAAGTCCAGGAAAGCAATTACCAAGAAAATGCTTCTGAGTCTTGCCTTTGTGCAGCCATCTATCTATTAATAGTGAGTTGCATCCTCACTAACTATAAAAACTGTATTAGTCCATTTTCTGTTGCTGATAACAAAATACCTGAACTGGGTAATTTATAAATAATGAAATATATATCTTACAGTTTGGGAGGTTGCCTCGGTGTTGCTCCCGCGCCTCGCTCAGCCAGTGAGCGGGAGCCGGTCTGTATGTGGGATCCGAACCCTCGGACGGGAGGGCCACCGCGCTTCCCAAGCGGCGCACTATCCAGTGTGCCACCAGGCCGGCCCAAGACATGGGTGTTTAAATCGAGGTGTTAATAGTGGAGTGATAGAAAATAATCAGATTCTTCAATGAACAAAGCAAAAGATTCAACACAGCACACGAAAAATAGTGCTAGAAAGAATATTTATTGATTAAAGCAATTTAAAACAGCACAGGAATTCCATTGTTTTGTAGGGAAGCATTTCTGGGATATCAGGCTTGACTAGTACCCCACATTTTCTTCTATATTTATTAGTTAGCCTATGAAAAAGGACCAAAGAAAACAGAAGAAAGGAAGTTCACATGGCTGCTACTACAATATGATACTTTCTTTTATCCTCAATGTGTTTTAAAGGTAGAGTCCAAAGCATTTCCCAATCCTGTATTATATTTAGTGGGTGAGAGAAAGGTAATACCATTAGATAACTGTGAATACCAGATTAAAAATATATTAAAAATTATCACAGCAATAATAATGAAGAAAAAATCCTGTAGAAAATTTACCAATAATAATAAAAAAATACCCAGAGCTGTGAAATGTATAAAGGATTTATATAAATAAAGGGCAAGCTTAGAAATAGATAGATGGACAGATAGGTAAAAAAAAAGAAATAAAACAAAAATAAACAAACAAAAAAGATCTCATAAAGCCAGAATAGGAACCCTTGCCACCTACAGTACTCCTACTTGCAATGACTTTTCTTTTCCTTTTGAAAAATTGGTAGGGTATCAACTTCTCTCAGCATAGATCTAATGAATCCCCAACTTTAATCCTTTAATGCACTGTGAAAGGTAGCTGTCATTTTTTGGAAGAATATCCTCACAAAAGTTTGCAGCCTCTTGGGTTGGTCATTTACACAAATAATGCCATTAATTTAATAGTATCTAAAATCAACATTATCAACATTATATCAACCTGATAATATTTCTAAGAATCCATTACAATTAGAGCCCTGAGTTGATAACACCAAGGTCAAGGGTTTGGATCCCTGTGCTAGTAATCTGCCAAAAATTAAAGATATTATAATCTATGACCAAAAAATAAATAAATAAATCTATTCATCAAGTCTTTTAACTAGGGCTGTTAAGAAACACCAGGGATAGTTTCTAGAGTTTCACTTGTTGATTTCTACTTTTTTATTTAATTGTGGTCTGAAAAAATACTTGAAATGACTTCAATTTTTTAAAAAATTTCTTAAGATTTGATTTGTGACCTATTCATGTGGTCTATCCTGGAGAATACTTCATTAACTGGTCAGAAGTATGTATATTCTGTTGTTGTTGGATGAAGTGCTTTGTAGATATCTGCTAAGTCCACTTGGTCTAAATTGTGGTTTAATCCCTGTGCTTCTCTCTTGATTTGTTGCCTAGATGGTCTGTCCAATTTTGAGAGGGGTGTTATGTCACGTACTATTATTATATTAGGGTCTATCTCTTTTCTTAAGTCTAACAGTGTTTGCTTTATATATCTGGGTGCTCCAATGGAAATTAAACAACATGCACCTGACCAACATATGGATCTAAGAAGAAATTCAACAAGAAATCAAAAATTTCTTGAAACTAATAAAAATAATGAAACCATATCAAAACATGTAGGATACTGCAAAAGCAGTTATGAGAGGGAAGTTTATTGAATTAAATGATAACATCAAAAGAATAGAAAGATATCAAATTAACAACCTAACATTATAGCTTAAGGTATTAGATAAACAAGAACAATCCAGTCCCAAATGTAGTAGATGGAAAGCAATAATCAAGAACAGAACACAACTACATAAAATAGAAACGTGAAAAACAATACAAAGGATATTTCAAACAAAAAAAAAATTTAAAAGACAAATAAAATAGACAAACCATTAGCCAAATTAACTAAAAAAAGAACAGAAAAGACCCAAATAACAAAAATTGGAGATGAAAAAGGAGACATAACAACCAATACCATAGAAAAACAAAGAATCATTAGAGACTATTATGAACAACTATATACCAACAAATTTGAAGACCTGGAGGAAGTGGATAACCTTCTGGATATATACAAACTACCAAGACTAAACCAAGAAGAAATAGAAAACCTGAATAACAAGCAAAGTGATTGAAGCACTAATCAGCAGTCTTCCAACAAACAAAAGCTCGGGACCAGATGGTTTTACTGCTAAATTCTATCAAGCATTTAAAGAGGAATTAATACCAATTCTCTTCAAACTATTCCAAAAAATTGAAATGACTGGGTCATTCTCCCAGTCTCCTTCTATGAGGCCAATATCACCCTGATACCAAAGCCAGACAAATATTTAACAAAAAAAGAAAACTGCAGAACAATATCCTTTAAGAACATAGATGCAAAAATACTCAACAAAATATTAGCATACAGAATACAGCAACATATTGACAAAATTATACAACATGATCAAGTGAGATTCATACCAGGGATGTAAGGATGGTTCAATATAAGCAAATCAGTAAATGTGATACACCACATCAACAAAATCAAGGACAAACACCATATTATTATCTAAATAGATGCAGAAAAAGCATTTGAAAGAATTCAAACTTCCTTTATGATAAAGACTCTTGGTAAATTAGGTATAGAGGGAAAGCATCTCAATATAATAAAAGCAATATATGACAAAACCTCTGCCAATATTATCCTAAATGGGGAAAAGTTGAAAGCTTTTCCCTTGAGAATGAGAATGAGACAAGGATGCCCAGTCTCACCACTCCTATTCAACATAATACTGGAAGTACTATCCACAGCAAGTGGGCAAGACAAAGAAATAAAGCGTATCTAGATGGGAAAAGATGAAGTCAAATTGTCCCTGTTTGCAGATGACATGGTCCTATACAAAGAACAGCCCAAAATCCATACCAAAAAACTCTTAGAGTTGATAACCTATTTTAGTAAAGTTGCAGGATACAAAATCAACACACAAAAATTGGTACATTTTTATACTCCAACAATGAAAAAGCAGAGAAAGAAATCAAGAAAGCAAGTCAATTTACAACAATCATAAAAAAGTTAAATAGCTAGGAGGTGAAAGATCTCTACAACGAGAACTACAAATCACTGTTAAAAGAAATTAAAGAGGACACAACAAGATGGAAAGACATTCCTTGCTACTGGATTGGAAGAATTAACATTGTGAAAATGTCCATACTACCCAAAGTTATCTACAGAGTCAATGCAATTCCCATCAAAATACCAATGATATTCTTCATAGAAAAAGAAAAAAACATCCTAATGTTCATATGGAACAATAAAAAACTTGGAATAGCCAAAGAAATTTTTAGCAAAAAATAAATAAATAAATAAAGCTACATGCGTAACATTACCTGACTTTAAACTATACTACAAAGCTATAATAACCAAAACAGCATGGTACTGGCATAAAAACAGACACACTGATCAATGGAATAGAATAGAGAATCCAGAAATCCACCCACACACCTACAGCCATCTAATCTTTCACAAAGGCACTAAGCCTATACACTAGGGAAGAGACTGCCTCTTCAGCAAATGGTGATGGGATAACTGGATATCAATATGCAGGAGAATGAAACTAGACCCATACCTCTCACAATATACTAAAATCAACTCAGAATAGATTAAAGAATTAAATATACACCCTGAAACAATAAAACTTATTGAAGAAAAATAGGAGTGTTTACTTCAGGAAGTAGGACTGGACATAGACTTCATGAATACAACCCCCAAAGCACGGACAATGAAAGAAAAAATAAACAAATGGGATTATATTAAAATAAAAAGTTTCTGCCCAGCATAAGAAACAATTAATAGAGTTAAAAGACAACCAACAGAGTGGGAGAAAATATTTGCAAAACATACATCTGACAAAGGATTAATATCCAGAATATACAAGGAACT
>NW_007733001.1:1482-2357 GCF_000696425.1 Galeopterus variegatus | reverse complement strand
ATATTAAGTGAAACAAGTCAGGCACAGAAAGAGAAATATCACATGTTCTCACTTATTTGTATGAGCTAAAAATAAATAAATAAATACACAAAAAGTGTGTGTGGGGGGGGGAAGAAAACATAACAATTACAATTCCTTGAAGTTGATATGACAAAAAAAAAAGAAACAATTAGCAAAGCAAAAAGACAACCTACAAAATGGGAGGAAATATTTGCAATCTATGCATCTTGACAAATGATTAACATCCAGAATATACAAGGAACTCAAACAACTTAACATTAAAAAAAAGCAAATAACCTGATTAAAAAATGGGCAAATGAACTGAATAGGCATTTCTCAAAGGAAGATATACAATGGCCAACAGACACTTGAAAAAATTCTCAACATCTGTCAGCATCAGGGAAGTAAAAATCAAAACCACATTAGGATACCATTTTACCCCATTTAGACTGGCTAATATCAAAAAGGTGGAGAATAACAAATGCTGGTGAGGATGAGGAGAAACGGGAATCCTCCTACATTGTTGGTGGGACAGTAATTGGTGCAGTCATTACAGAAAACTGTATGGAGATTCCTTAAGCAACTTCAGGTAAAACTGCCATATGATCCAACAATTCCACTGCTGGGTATATACCCAAAGGAGTGGACAGCATCATGTCAAAGAGACACCTAGACCTCCATGTTTATCACAGCTCTATTTGCAATAGCCAAGAGCGGGATCCAACCTAAGTATCCATCATGAGATGACTGGACAAGGAAACTGTGGTATATTTACACAATGGAATATTATTCTGCCATAAAAAAAGATATTGCCATTCACAGCAACATGGATGAATTTAGAGAAAATCATATTAAGTGAAATAAGACAGGTGCAG
>NW_007733001.1:0-476 GCF_000696425.1 Galeopterus variegatus | reverse complement strand
ATTCACAGCAACATGGATGAATTTAGAGAAAATCATATTAAGTGAAATAAGACAGGTGCAGAAATAGAAATACTGTATGTTCTCAATCATAAGTGGGAGATAAAATAATAAAAAGATAAATAAAAGAAAGAAAGAAAGATACAACATTCACAATAATACATTGAACTTTCAAAAGGAGAACTGAGGTTCCTGAAAGTGGGAAGGGATGGGAGAGGGAGGAATTGGTTAAGGGCCATGAATAGCAATGACAGTGCATATTATTGAATATAATAATTTTTCTGATTTGAGCATCACATATTGCCTACAAGTATTGATATTCAACTCTGTACCCCACAGATACGTACATTCAACTACGTTACAATAAAAAAATAAATTAATTAAGAAATAAAAGTATAGGGCCGGCCTGGTGGCGCACTGCTACAGTGCGCCGCTTGGGAAGCGCGGTGGCGCTCCCGCCCGAGGGTTCGGATCCCACA
>NW_007733000.1:117205-120179 GCF_000696425.1 Galeopterus variegatus | reverse complement strand
ACTACAGGGTGATGAATGCAACAATAGCTGCATATAAAAGGCACAGTGGTCAACAGAGGGGAAAATGGGTAACCAGAGGACAGGGTGGGTCGTCCTCGAAGGGCAGGAGGGACTAATGGTAATTGTATTTATTGAGCATTTACTTTGTGCCAGGCACCATTCTAAACATATACCTAAACATATATAGTATAAACATATATGTATAAAAGTATATATAGTCTAACATACATAGTCTAACATATATAGTATAACATATAGTACAATACATATAGTCTAACATACATGATATAATATCTAAACATACATGGTATAGAAATCCATGAGACAAATACTGTTGTTCTTCCAAGAGGAGTAAACTGAGAAGTTAAGTAACTTGCTCAAAGTTGTCACCTCTCTCCCCCTGGATGACGGAGACCCAAAGGATTACTCAAAGCCCATTTCTTCTGAGCAGTGAGAAGCCCTGAAAGGGGTTAATTTAATTTTCCAAGGAGAAATGCCTCTCTCTTGAGGGTTTCTGGAAATTAACCCTTGGAAAACAGGTTAGTGATCTTTCATATTAGTGATCTCTAACCATAGAGTGTAGATGAGAGTCTCAGATATGAGACCAGAATTCAGGATTCCCCAGGCAGAAGCACCCAGAGACACTAGAGTCCCCATAAGCAAAATGACCACAAAATTCCTGTTTCAAGTAACTGTGCTTCTAGAACCTGTTTAGAATTCTCTTTTCTCCCAAAGATGATGACTAGGGTTCAGGCAAGCAACCAGAGGTTTATACATTAAAGTGCAAATAAGGCAGGGTCTTGAGAGTTTTAAGAGCTGTGATTTTAGTCCACTGGGCTTCCCAGAGTCAGATCATTGTCTTGACCTTAAAGATGGAGAGATTTGAAAGTTTTAGAGCAGAAGAGCCCCAGATGGGAATAAGATGTTGGGTTGGCCTGAGGCAGAGCCAGGAGGAAGCCACTTTGCAGAAAATAAAATGCCAAGAAAGGATGAGCATATATCTAACCCAGAATGAGCTTTCTGAGAACGGAGAGACCGGGTGGACTCTAGGCAAGAAGAGCCTTGATAAGCAAAAGGAGAAGTGATTGAGAAAAAATAGGCTTCTGGCATGTAGGTGGTGAGACCAGGGTGGGAAAGGGCCATCTCCCCCAGGACCAAGGCGGGGCTAAAGGAATGAATTTAGCCTTGGGCGGAAGCATGGAAGTCAGCTCTGCTGGCCAGAGGGACAATAGCCTTGAGGGTCAGGGCCTCCAACAGGGGCCTGTGGCCTGGCAGAAGGAAGGAATATGGGGAGTGCTTAGAAGGGTCTGTNAGATCACATGGTGAGAGGAAGCAAGAGCAGCAGGGGGAGGTGCCAGGGTCTTTTAAACAACCAACTCTCATGGGAACTAACAGAGTGAGAACTCACTCACTACCCCCACCCCCCAGGGAGAGCACTAATCCATTCATGAGGGGTCTGCCCCTGTGACTTAAACAGCTCCCAACATGGCCACATTGGGGATCAGATTTCCATATGAGTTTTGGGTGGACAATAACCAAACTTGATCAAGGAAGTAAAGCATTGTACAAAAACTAGGTGGTGTTACTGTATTACCCTTACTAAGGGATCTGAGGATATTTAACCTGGAGAAGTAAAGATTCAATAGGACAAGGTAATTACATTAAACTCTCTGAAGATCTTCGAATGTACATCAGAAGATCTGTCTGTACAATCAGATGCGACCCACAGTTAGTGGAAGAACTGATGCTAAGGACAGATCTCATGTGCATATCATCAATAGCCATTCTGTCTGGGAGAAGAAAGACAAAAATACACAGACACAAAGGGCAGAACCCCCAACCTTGGGCATAGGGCCGAGGTATCTAGAGGTTGCTATTGGACCCTGTCCGCATCCCCTCTGGCCTTACCATTGCAGAGTTAGACTAGTAGGACTTTCTTACAGCAGAGAAGTGTCTCAGAATTAGTACCATTTCCTTCACCTAGCTGTCCTCAGCCAATGACTGATGACAGTTGGTGTATGAATCCTTCAGCTCCCTTGCCCCTTGGGTTTGATAACTTGGAGGCGCACGTTCGAACTGACTCCTTGTGTTTTCACGTGGGTTTATGCTCTAGTTACTCACAGAAGAAATCGGCTTAATCATACAACGTTTATTCTCTGCCGTCTCTTTCCTGCCTCTGTCTTCTATCCCCATCTTTCTTGGATCATCTCCCCACAAGTCTCCTTGTACCTGAGTCCTTATATCAGTATCTGCAACCAAGCTAGGTGGGTAAAGGCAAGGGGATATAAACGCAATGAAAACTCACATTTGATGTACTGTCCCATTAAATCAGAACATCGAGAAGAAAGTTGAAAATTCCCTCGGTGAGGCTCTGGAGCTAATCTGTAATGGAATTACTGGCAGGAAGAATGGTGTTTTAAATGTCCCTGAGGACAGGGATATGAGACCTTTGACAGAGAAAAGTGCCCTGAAAATCATGGTGAAATGCTTGCTCAGGAAAATAAAACAAATGCTTTTAAAACCCCATCAGTGAGGCTGGGAGTCTGGAGGGCTTGGACGGTTCCAGCCTTGGGCTTTATTTGCTGGTAACGTAGTTTAGATTTGCCAGAGCTGCTGGGGTTGCCATAGTATTTGTAAACAAACTTCGTGGTCAATAGACTCTGGAGGGGGAGGGGTGCAACAATGCTCAGGGAAATTTGGAGGAGGCCGGGTGTTCCTGCTGGGAAGGAATCTTGACAAATGACATCTTCGTAAGGTCACACAATGCAAAGCAGTGAGCTAGCTGCCTTGCTGATCGGGATCAGCCACATTTATTCTCTTAATTCCCTCCCTCCTTCCCTCTTCCAGCATCCCTCCTTCCTCCAGGCTTTTTACCACTCCTCTGTAAAGAGGACAAAAGTTAAAATCACATGAGGGAACTTCCCTGGTGCTGTAGATGGTGCAACGAGGGGCTTAACCTCCTCCGGGTCTCTGG